>NW_006159919.1:2179790-2201011 GCF_000334495.1 Tupaia belangeri chinensis
GCTGAGCCACCTGTTAGGCTTCCACTGCTTCTGTGAACTCCTTCCCGAAGGTCAGATGCGTCAAGGACACATCATCCAGGAGGAGTCCAAAGGTTGCTGCTCGCTCTGTAAGGTCATCGCTCACCTGTCTGGAGACCAGCTCCCTCTGGGTGATGAGTTCTCCGGCATCGAAACGAGCCACCACGGACTTGAGGATCGTGGTAGTGATGGACGGCAGCACACGCTCGTCATAGTCCTCGCCAATGCTGGTGAAGATGCGCGGAAGCTGGCTGGCCACCGGCCGGCAAAGGATGCGCAGCCTGATGTTGACATTCTGTAAATCTTTGCTGCCAGTGAAGACCGGCACGGTACGCGGCCGAGAGCTGCAAAGATAATTGGCTTCTGTGCCCAGGGGATGAGAAAGTGAGTCCCTTCCCCGACCGCAATGTCCTGTACTCCACGGAATCGCGCAAAGATGACGGCTCTGTGCCCAGCATCCACATTATATAAGGCAGAGTTCACCACGCCCCCCGCAACAGCTAAGGCCACGCCAAACTTGCCGATGGACTCACACACTTTGGCAGCCATACTTCCTTCTGTTGGACCCACTCGCAGCTGCTTCCACTCTGACCTCCACCTTGGTTGCCTTTCTTAATCTGTAAGTCAAGGTTTGTTTTTCTCTGACCTTCCTTGAAAAAGAGGAGCTGTGTTAGGAAAATGTGAGCTAGGGGAGTTCAGAAGGAAACTTCCTGCTCAGGGAAATGTACCAGATAGGTACATTGGATCATGCCTTAGTTTATGTAGGGTATTTTTTCCCCTTAGAACTATTTCTTTAAGTTTATTTATTATTATTACTTTTTAATTTGACTAGAGAGAGATAGAGAGAAAGGGAAAATGAGAAAGCAAGCTGCCAGGTCTGGGACTCACACCACTTTTGGCTATGTGGGGGTCCAGTGCCCTAACTACCACACTGCCCCTTGTGTAGGATTTTTCACAGAAAGTGCTAGAAAGAAAGGTATAGGTAGTACATACAGCTTGTGTATAAAACTTGGAGGTGGAGCTTGAATAACCCAATTTGACTAGAATTATGACACATATAGGGAAAGTGTTGGATGAAGCTGGACTGGAATTTAGGGCCATATCCAGAAGAGCCTTAAATGCCAGGCTGAGGAATTTGGCCTCTTGATGGGGGATAAGATAGCAGTTGGATATCAACTCTAAAGAACAAAGATTTGCGATTTTTAAAGAAAAATCTCCCCCTGCATTTGGGATAAGGGTGGGAATAAAATTATTCTCATGAATATGTGTGTAATAAATATTTAAATTTCACACACACACACACACACACATACATAATTTCCATTTTGGATGCAGAGGGCATATTTCACCCTAATCCAATACTTCCTACAGTCTAGGATTCCCAGGAACCAGTCTCTATTACTTACATGTTGGTATGCCAACACATCTTCTTCCAGTATATTTCACCCTAATCCAATACTTCCTACAGTCTAGGATTCCCAGGAACCAGTCTCTATTACTTACATGTAGTTGGTATGCCAACACATCATCTTCCAGTGAGGACAGGCTCTAAGCCACCAGGAGCATCAGAGGTGACTAATAAAAACAGCAAACACTTCTGCCTCCACACACACATTTAAGCTGGAAAATAATCAGTTATTCTGTCCCTTTGCAGGTGTAAGCACAGTTACAAAGGTCCTTACTGTGATGCAATGTTTTTCACACTAAGACACAATACATTATTACTCCTTTTCATCATATCTGATGAGATCAGTTTAAAATGGCATTTCAAGTAAAGAAAAAAAAATCACATGAAACGCATCCCTTAAGTTGTTCTGGGATGAAAGCTGCTGCTTACCAAAGGAAAGGAGACCATCCTGTTCACGTGGTTTGGGGATGAATTTTTAAATCCCGTTTGTGCTTATTTTGTGCTGCACTTCATTTATTCTGGAGACAAAGGAGAATAAGATTCTTGGAAAAACTTTTTAAAATCCCACTATAGGTAGCTGGTGGATCACAGTGCTAGAAATACAACAAAAGTAATATGTTGATTCATAATGATTTATTCTCTGTAGTTTTGGAGGCCTGTTCTATCATCTCAAACTCCAACAAAGGAACAGAAGAAGTTAGTTATAAGGGGTAGGAATTCCCATACTCATTACTTCTCAGGGCTTTCAGCTATGTTTATCAGGACAACTTTGCTAGGTAAAAATGTGGAGTCAAACGGGAGGGTAGCTTCGGAGGCAATTAAAGCTGGAAACCAGATGAAAATCAAGACAATTTTTCAAACTATTAGAGTTTTCTTTTTTGAAAAGAGGTATGTGCTTTTGAAAAGAGTTATGTGTCTGTGTCTACCTGTGTGTGTTCTTCAAGATAAACGAGTACCACTGCCGATGGATACATTATTACTTTATAATCCTCAGTGAATACTACGAGACAGGCTGTATTCAGTTGATACAGATATGAACTCAGCAGTTGTGGTTGGGGTCCATTTATAGAAAGGTAAAGGCAGTTGATAGGCTTATAAGATCTATTAATGTGTGACAATTTTTGCTAGAAATCAAGTGATGTTTGGAATTGTGAATATTGTGTCTGTTGGACAGGCAACAATATTTAGGTATCATTACAGCTTATGGAATCCTTTCACATATGTCATCTTTTTCTTTTCTTTCTTTTTTTTTTTTTTTAGAGAGAGTTTTTTGCTATAGGGCGTGTGCTCTTGCTGGAGACAGAGAGATAGAAAATGAGAGATCACCCAGCGGGTATGGCCACACCGCAATCCCTTTTCTTCCATTCTCCTCTTGGGATCTTGGACATGCATGCACACTTACCCTGACTGAAGTTTAAGCCACTAGGTCCGGGACTCAAACCATAGTCAACTACGTGGGAGTCCAACGGTATAACCATGATGCCATCTGCTGGTCCTCACACATGTGTTCTTAACAGCTGTATCCTGTGGCACACTCAGGCAGGAAAAAAATCCGCTAAGGTACCAGCAAAGAGGCCTCCTAACCTGGTGGCCCTCTTGGGTCCCAGACTGATCTTAAACAAGAGCTGAAGGAGTTCTCTCCTTTTTAAAAGGAGTAGACGTATTTGTTGAGACGGGCAGAACCCATTCTCTGGAGTATACAATTTACAGTTTATCAAACAGTGCCAAATTAAGTACATGTAGCACAAATGACAATTACGGTAAAGTGGCTACAGGTCAACTCCAATCCGTTTTCACCAGGGAATGGCCAAGACCTTGAACAAGTAGAGCTCCAGATTCTCTCCTCTAATTGGCCTCATTCTGCATCATCTGCTAACCTTTATGCTTACTAGTGTCCTTTGTCCCATCTATTTGGATGAAGGAAGCTGCAAAGAAGAAATATAGAAAGCTTAGATTTTCTGATGGAAATTACCCGAAGTTCAGATCAAGTTCAGAGTCTTCATAATTATGTAATTACGGCTCTAGTGACGGCACTTTCTAATTGACAGGAGCACTGGTTCATGCAGTGCTATAGGGAAATTCATGAACTCTATTAACCAGATTTTAGCAATCAAGGCTTCAGGTACTCTTCCCCCACTCACTTGATTGAAATTACTTTCTTTTAAAAACATATTTTATTTTATTTACTTCCATGAGTGAGAAAGACAAAGATAGATAAAAAAGAGAGGGAAGGAGATACAAAACCCCTCACAGGGTCTGGATTGAAATACAATCCCAGTCTTCAGCCAGACCTGGATCATGGGCGCAGCATTTTTAGGAAGGTCTTTGGACTTGAGCCAGAAACTCTTCTTGTGGGATTGTCTTGCACAGACTCACATTTTACTACTGCACTTGCATCTGGCCCCTGAAACTGCTTTCTAACTTGCCTCCATGGTACTCCAAATAACCAAACACTAGGACAATGTATTTAGTAGGAATATTAACATTCTGAAGCTATAGTGTTCTGAACATCATTTCTACTAATTTAATCCAGAGAGCTTCAAGATAATATAGTAATCTTATTTTATTTCCCTAAAACAATAGCCTATATGCCCCAGGCTCATGGACCACAGTATAAAGTTACTGCATTTTGGGCCAGCAGGTGTCATGGTGGTAAAAGTGCTGGATTCCCATATAACTGTGGTTCAAATCCTGGATCTAGTGTCTTGCTTTCTCACTTTCTCTATCTCTCTCTGGTGAGCACACATGCCCTATATAAAAAAAATAATTAAAATAAATTAATAAAATAAATAACAAAAAAAAAGCTACTACAGGGACCAGCAGATGGTGTAATGGTTACATTGCTGGATTTTCACATAGTCTAAAGTGGTATGAGTTCTGGACCCGGTGGCTTCAAACTTATGCCAGGCACATGTGCATGCATGCCCAAAATCCTGAGAGGAGAATGGAAGGGAAGGGATTACAGAGTGGCTATCCCCCCTGGAGGGTGATTTCTTTCTCTCTCTCTCTCTCTCTCTCTGTTTCTCTGGCGAGCACATTTGCCCTGTAGCAAAAATCTCTCTTAAAAAAGAAAAGCAAAGCAAAATAAAACAAACCAAAGTTACTACATCTGCTACAGTCTGTCAATTGAAAGCCTTGTACGTATTACTGTCTATAGTGCATTTTGTTTGAATCAAAGAAGATCCTGGCACTTTACATCCAATAAAAGTTTTAAGAATTGTCTTGAGCTTTATGAGTTTAGAGAACTTGCTTTAATAATTTGACTTTAGCAGGGGAGAGCTTTAGATCAGCTAGTCTTAGGTATTTTTGAAAGTAGAAGTGCAGGAACAAATCTTATTTGTTTTTGAGAGTTAAATGCATTATTGAGAACAAGAATGCTCTGGACTCCAGTGGGTTTACTCTCCTTCTTGGCAAATAGCCTAATCCCTCAACTCCACTAACTATTTGCTATTGAAAAACTAATTTCACTTCTGCCAATAAAGTTCTTGGACAAGTTTGATTTTCTCTTGATGAAAATTAATATTCTTTCTGTTTGCCCCTGTCCTTCTCTTTCTAAGTTACTGTAAAGGCTCGTATTCTCTCACCCATAACATGATCAAGCCATATTCGTCCACAAAGAAGCCAAAAACTCCAGGTAGGCTGACCTTTCCATGCTATTATATTGCCAATGAGTTTAGATTATGTATTTTGAATGCCTTATATTTAGTTGGCAAGATGTTTTGAAGATGGATTTTTATAGTCATGTAAAATATACCAGCCCTCCCCCCAAAAATACTAACCTTTGCTTAATTTTTTTCACTTTTCCCCCCTAAATTTTACATTAGGTTTTTTTTTTTTTTTCTGTGTATAGGGAAAAATGATTTAACAGAATACAAGAAAAACAAAACAAAACAACAACAAAAAAAGAAAGAAAAAAGGTCAACTAAGAAAAACTCTTATAAGACCTGAGTTTACCTTATAATCACATCTCTATCTTCTTTTTTTTTTTTTTTTTTTTTTTTCTGAAATGGGGATTGCATGTCAGGGAAGGCTCTGCCTTGGCTACAGATCTTATATTCCCTCCTCTTTTTTTTTTTTTTTTTTTTTTTTTTTTTTTACTGAAATGGAGATTGATGTCGCTTGTACTTACTGGAGTCTAGGGGTCCAAAAATTTCATTTACAGGCTATGGTTTTTATTTTTGTTTTTGAAAGTCACCAGTATTGAGGGAGCTTTGAATTCATGCACAAGCAAAAACCAATCATGTTGAACAATTACCAGTAAATAGATTTTACTTGACTCACAGTTGTCGGACAATTGTTTCACAAAGGCTGACTCATTAGGATGTGTGGGGCTTGTTGGCAGAGTTAACATCAGGCAAAATTGTCAGGAAGGATGAGCTTTCTAGGGAGGCAGTACTGCATAGAAAAAAAATAGGGGCTTAGGAAACCAGCAGATTAGGAAACTGAGCATGGTGCTAGCTCAGGTGCTGGTCAGTTGTCTGATTTTGATGTATTTTTTTTAAATTGTTTACCATTTGCTGTCCCCTTATTCTACTTTATTTTTCTTCATAGCACTTATCATATCTGCTATACTTTACATTAATTTTTAAAAAAGCATATTCATTTATTTTCTCTGTGTTAGAGAGAGACAGAGAAAAAGAGAGTGAGAGATAGATACTTTCAACTGAACTCTGACATTGAGATCAATTCCCAGCCTCAGCTAGTCCCAATTAAGGGCACATACATGCCGAACACATCAGGGAGGTCTCAGGACATGAACCCAGAACTTTCCCGTGTGGGTCAGCCTCACAGAGCATCACATTTTCCTGCTGCACTGTTGTCTGGTTCTCTGTACATTCGTTCTAAAATATGGGTTACCCAACTTCTCCAAGTTACTTGAGTTAGCTCTTTGAGAGCAGGGCCTTGGCTTGTTTTGATTTCTTCAAAATCTCTAAGAAGTAGAATAAAGCTGAGCATATCTAACACGTGCTCAGCAAGTGTTTGAATGTCAATGGAATCAATGTCCAGTATAGTATATTTGTAAAATAGCTATAGCCAAGTGAACGTCACACTACAAGGGGTCATTAAGTATTTGCTTTACTACTTCTGCTACATCTTACTTCCTTTCTATTATCCTTGTTCTAAAAATTCCCGAATTCCCCTCCCCCCATTCATATGTTGAGATTTGGCTCTAATGGGATTAAGAGGGTAAACACTTAAAAAATTTAATCCAACTGTGGTGTTGAAAGGTGAGACTTTTGGGAGGAGAGCAGGATTAAGGTCATTAAGGCATGATTGAAGCCTGGTGGGTTTATAAGGAGAGGGAATGAGATCAGAACAGACACGAGACACAGACCACGCTCTCCTGTCCTTGTCATGTTGTGATGGAACCAGAAGACATCACCAGATGTGACCCCAGGACCTTGGACCTCCAAATTGTGATCTGGATAAGTCTCTATTCTTTTAAATTACCCAGACTTGGGTATTTTCTGTTATTAGCAATAGAACAGACTAGAATAGCCATTCAGTATTCAGGTAGCCCTTCTAAAATCTTTTCTCACGAAAGTATTTGATACAAATTCTGAACACTTAGGGTAAGTTTAAACCAAGGGAGCACTTCTGCCAGAAATACATACTTTTAAGCCTTATTTCTAAATGTGGAAATGAGGAACTGATTTTGTCAAACGATTTTAAGCAGTTAGAAGAGGGACAGAGGATGGATGAACATACCAGGTGCCCCTGAAATCACACTATCCCACAGTATCCTATTCTGTCCAAGTGAGTCTCAAAATTTGTGGCTGGTCTCAACGTCCCTGATAAGATCAGATGAGTGTGCGTAATGGTGAGATGAATTAAGTGTCAAGTGGAAGAAGCATTTGACTGTGAACTAGAAGATGTGAGTTCTAGTCAGAAGTCCAGTAATTAGTCCACACATACAGTTATTTTACTTGACAAAGCATGTGTCTATAAATAAAATACCAGTGGTAATCTTCAAGACCTTTAGCTAATACGTGACAGTATAGCATTGTTTCTTTATCTATGAGGGGACTTCACAAGTTTGTGGAAAATGGAATTAAAGTTTGATGTTATTTTGGTGCAAAAAACTTGAAATCTGTGTATAGATTTTTTTTAATAATATGCCTTCCCATGAGCTTTTTAAAAAGTCCTGGTATTTCCATTAGCTTATATACTTTGATTTGACTCAAATGAGAGCAGGCAAATTGATGGTTTTGACTCCTCTGTGTGATGATCATAAGAATGATAGTATATGTTTAATACAGGAAACTTGGAAGTTAAAGACAAGAAAAATTACTTATATCATCAAGATATAATCATTATGAACATTTTGCTTTTCATTCTACTCTTTCTCTATCTCTAACCCCTCTGTCTCTACCTATATCTGTACCTATATTTGTATAGATCATCTTGCATAAGCAGTAATTTTTTTTCACTTAACAAATTATGAATGTTTTCCTGCATAATAACTGTTCTTCAAAATCATGACTTTCATGGTGACTGTAATGTATGTTTATGCCATAATTTGAGTAACTATCTCAATGATTATATAATTAATTCGTTTCTCATTTTTACTATTATAAATAGTGCCATGTGGAATTCTTGATTTATTACCAAACTGGTTCTCCTTTCATGCTTTCCTCTCTCAGAAAATGGTATGACATATTGGTCAGCCAAATTAGAAATACCAAAGTCATTTTCCCCCTTGATTTAACTTCTACTTCTTCTTTCATTGCTGACTTGCACCCACTCTGCTGCACCAATCACCCAGCAGGCCTCTCTGCCACTCCATAGCCTCTTCTGTCATTTTCCACGTGATCTTTTAAATGCACAAATCAGATCATGTCATTTCCTGTATCGAATCTTTCAGTGACTTCTCGCTACACTTGCATAAAATTCGAAGCCGTTTAAGTCCTCTAGGCCTTACATGACCTGGCTCCTGGCTCCCTTTCCAATCAAACTGTAGTCTATTCAGTCTCTTTTTTGCCATTTCCTGGACACTCTAGCCTTTGGTTATTTCCCAGAATATGTTATGGGTTCTTAAGATCATTGCACCTGCTGTTCTACTCCCTTGAAGGTCCTTAGCTTTGCTCTTTCATCACTGGCTCCTTCTTATTAGTCATGTCTTGGCTTGAATGTTGTTCACTTGACTGGGCTCTGTAACTCACATTGTCAACAAGTTACACACTCTATTGCAACACAGTGCTTTATTTCCCTCACAGACCTTTTCACAATTGGTATTTACTTATTTTTGTCATCTGTGCCTTCACTAAAACAAATAAGGTGTATAAGGACAGGGACCATATTTGTTTTGAATACTTTTATAGTGCCAGCACATGGTACAATGCCTGGGGAGTGGTAGGTTCTCAAGAAAAAACAAATTTATCAACCTCATTAATAAGCTCCAAACTGGAAATGAATTAAAACATACTTTTTTTGGCCAACATATTTGAATGTTAAAAACTGATGTGTTCAGGAGCCAGCAGATGACATAGTGGTTACATTACTGGACTTCCACATGGTCAACCATGGTTCGAGTCTCAGATACAAGGACTTGAAACTCATGCATGCCCAAGATTCTGGGAGGATAACAGGGAGAAGGGATCATGGTGTGGTCATCTCTCATGGAGGGGGGTGATTTCTCACTTCCCCTCTCCATGTCTCTGTCTCTGTTCTCACCAGTGAACACCCTTTCCTTAAAGAAAAAAACTCTACAAAAACAAATAAACAAACAAAACTGAGTTTAGTGTTGGAAAGAGTATAGAGAGATACACATTTTTCTTCTTTTTTTCATTGCCAGAGAATGCATGCGCTCACCAGAAAGAAAGAGAAAAAGTACCCTATCAATATTGTGTAGTCACACTATAATTCTACTTCCTTTATTTCTCCAACCTTTCAAGTTTTGGGCATGTGCACACATATGCCAATTACGTTTTCCAAGTTGTTGGGGATGGATTTTGAACCATGGTCAGCCATGTAGAATCCAATTCCCTATGCATAGCATTAACAATTGCACTATAGGACTGGCCTGGAATGCACATTTTAATAAGTGAGTGAGAGTAAATATTACTACAAACATTCCTAGAGGATAATTTTTGCAAAAATTTTTAAAATTCACAGTTACATGCTTGAGACTATTTACTACAATATTGTTTATGAATAAGTGAAAATGACCTGAATTCCAAGAGTTTAAACTTTGGCATATTTATGTAAGAGAACTCTATACAGCTCTTCAAAATAGTGATGCAAATCTGTATTCACAGACATAGCAAAATCTCCCCACTATGTTGTTAAGAAAAAAGAAAAATGATGGCTAAACAACCCATGGAGTATAATTCCCTAATGTATGTATCATACATGAGGGGGTTTCAAGAAGTTTGTGGAAAAGGGAACTAAAGTACAAGTTGATTTTCAAAAATATTCAAACTTTTTTTTTTGAAGTCAATACATGGTTTTTGTTTAGAATGTGCATTTTTTCACAAACTTTTTGAAGACTTCCCACTTTAATTTAGGAACCATGTCTTCTGGAAGGTTTTTGCTTAAACACTAGCAGTGGGCCTATATGGTTGAATCTTCCAGAAGTTTTGATTTTTTTAAAACAACTTTTCTTTTCCTAATTATGAGAATGTATGGTAATAAGACATACATGTTACAAGAGAAAGACAACATTCTTTTTATTTGGTGAGGGGGGAAAAAGAAATAAAAAATATCTACTGCGGGTGTGGTACATTCCAAGTCCTAAGCTATGCACTGAAGAGAGAGAGACAGAAAAGACATTGCTCTGGCTTCTGTGAGCTCAGCCTAGAGGAAAGATAGAGAAGTGAGACGATCCAGTGGAGTGAGCAGAATGACAGAGACAGAGGAGTTTACGGGAAGCCAAAATCTGGTTCCTCTAGCTGCAGGGCTTTGGGTCTGCCCCTCCTTTTTTTTTTTTTTTTTTTTAATCTCTCTTTTTTAGTGGAATAATGCAAGGATTAGGTTTTTGGATGATTGATAAGGGTCTTTGGGCTTTGAACTTTTTTTTTTTTAGAATTATTTTATTTATTTATTTTAATTTGACCAGAGAGAGACAGAGTGGGAGAGAGGGAGAGTGAGAAAGCAAGCTGCCAGGTCCAGGACTCAAACTGTAGTTGGGGAGGCAGTCTAGTGTCCTTAATCACTATGCTACCTGCTGGCTGCCAGGCTTTGAACTTCTACCATCATCTTATAGTCCCTGGGTATATTTCCAAATTTACAGAGCTAGTGTTTTACTTTTTGTAAATTTCTAGGTCACCCTTCATCCATTGACTTGTTCACTTGAAACTAAAATCATAGATGCTACTGCTAACACCACTTTTGCCCCTGAAGTAGGGAGGGGGATGTGGTCAAATAAGAACTTTCAGATAAAAATGTAAAATTCTGGGATGAACTAACCACTTGAATTTCTTTCTTGCTCCAGAGTTCATTGGAAGCAGTTATACATAGTTATAGGTGTGTGAGTTCACTGAGTGAGACCCAGACTAGGGGGGTGAAGCTTTTACTAACAAGGTTTTATTAAATCTATATGATAATTGCAAGACCCAGGATGTTTTGAACCTAATGGGACATCAGTGCAATTGAACTCCCAAACAGCTGTCATTCATTTTGGGGTAAAACTTGTGAATTAATCCCTTGATGTCTTTTTTTCACTCTGTTTCTTTTTGGACTGAACGGAATGTGTCTCAGCTAAAGGTTAAACTTTTAAAACTGTTTGGGAGGCAAATCCTTTCAAAGCTTTGTGTGGAAAATATTCTTTTAATTCATATTTGGTGAGAGTTGCCAGTGTAGCAAATTAAAGATTTATTGTCTGGGAATTTTTGGATCACAACCTAACACAGGTCTGGTTGCTTTATTCTAAAGTGGTTGGAGGTTTTCCAACCACTGAGCTTTCTACTTGGGCCAGGTATTGGAAGCATAGCCAATGCATTGATTGATTAATCAAAGCAATGCATGTTGTGAATTTTGTTTCTGTGAAAGATATTCATAAAAAGAAGATGTTGATGTAGTTATTTAATTATTTTTCTTGCCAAATTATTGCACATTGGCAACATTTTTGTATCACGATAACCACACAAAGAGACCCTCTAGTCAGGCAGATATATCTTGGGGGGAATCAACACATTGTAAGAATATTAACTCATCAAGCAAGGATATATCTAAGATCACAAACAGAAACAAATATGTGGTTCTGGGTGACGGTGTCTTGTAGCTACTCAGCCCACATTGAATGCACTAAAGTGAAGAGGTATTTTAAACTTCAGAAACTTCAGGACACATGGAATGTTGCTGGTCTGAACTCCCGCAAGGCACCAAAATGGATGCACTTTTACTCTGTTTTGAAATTAATTCCAAGTCCAGGGAGTGGAATACATAATGTCTGTAATAATTTCAGAGTGAATCCCAGGGAAATTAAACATTAAATCTGGCTGAGATTTCACATTATAGGAATTATCGAATGTGTGCCATTAGCAAACATCATTCAGCAACTTACTGTATCCGAAGCTGCGAGGTTTAAACAAATACTCCAGTGTAACATTTCACTTATTAGGAGGCGTGACCAAACAATCAAATTACTAAGAATAGAATGGGAGTTCTAAACAGCCTGGTGTTGTAAATAAAACTACTTTCAGCTCTGTGCCAGGCATTGCTCTCTTTTGGGTACCTTTGATTCCAAAGCCAAGGGAAAGGTATATAAAGTAAGTTTAAGGGCCTCTTTCAGTCGGAATGAAGATTATTATTGTTAAGCTGTATTTCCTTTCTTTCTTCCCATTGCCGCTGCTTCTTTCCACTTTAGCTGGGTCTCGCAGGCATTCTCTTATTTCCTCTTTCTGACTCTCTTTACAAATAGAGTATCTTCCCTTAAATCCTTTTTCCACAACAGAAAGGACTCATATCTTGTAGCTTGCTGGTTGAGATAAATATGTACTTGTAAATGGACTTTCTGAACTTAAATGATGGATAGATTGTACTTCTCTGCTTATACTAACAGAATTAATCTCACTCAGCTCCCTTCATTTTTTTCTAAAAAATCTTTCCCTTTTTTCTTTTTTCTGTAGGAAGTGTGCACTCTGGAGAGAGACAGAGAAAGGGGAAAGTGAGAAATCACCTCTCAGGGCAATGGCCATGTCATGTCTCTTCTCCTCCATCCTTCTCCCAGGATTTTGGGCACTTATGCACTCATGCCTGACATGATTTTCAAGCTTCTGGGTCCAGGACTCAAAGCACAGTCAGCCATGTGGGAATCTAACACCCTAATTACTATGCCACCTGCTGGTCCCATTCATTTTAACACAAGTGCACCTCCACGCAGTTGTCATAGGACATGTTTTGGGCATACAGCCCCTTTGTGACATTTCCTGCAAAAGTCCCAGGTTGAGCAATTCCCAGAGGCGACCTTAACCCACTGGATTCCTTTTCCAAACTGGTCATTAGCTTTTATATGTCTTGAGAAAAGATAGCAGAAGTTCCTTGATGGTGAATGAGTAGCTTCCAGCTTTCGTAATATTCTAGAATGAATGATCACTCTGGCCTTCAGAGGAGCTTCTTGCCCACCAAGACTTGACTATGGCTAGGACAGTAGAAGGCTTAGAATAACGAAAGAACTCCCAGCTCAGACAGCATCTAGTCATATTGCCAGATATGCCCCATTTCCTTGGAGCCAGTTTGCAGGTGGTGAGCTGGTGGTGAGCTTGAGGAATGAGGTCCAGGGTCTACAAGCACCCCTCTCTGTGACAGCAGCCAGGACAAACATGCTATTGGTTTCACAGGGGACCAGGGCAATGGGTATGGCAATGGGTGTGGGTGTGGAGAGACCCCAGGAGTCCATCAACACCCCTAAAAAAGAACACAAAGTCAGTAAAAGCTTATGATCAGCTAATACCCAAGTATGATGAGTGTCTGTCTTCTAAATGAACCAAAAATCAGTTCATATCATTGGACACAAACTTTTTTTGTGTGTTTTTAATAAATAGTCTTTATCGAAGGGAATGTAGTGACAGACAACTGGAACTGTTACCAAAATCTGGGCTGTGTGGTTGGTGTGCAAAGAAGTCCAGTTGTTATTTCCTGCTCTTCCCTCTAGGGCTGTATTTCTCTTTATACAGTGTATATGAAGGAATCCTTCCCCTTTGTAAAGCCCCCGAGTCTTTAATGCACATAGGTATATTGTAACTTGCAGTCTGACAGCAAAATAAAAGTCACGATGTACTGTGCACTACTTCAGTATATTTTTGCCATGTATGACAATGTGGAGATGGAAACTCTTTTAAACTAAGCAGAGAGCACCCAGGAGCTAAATCCAAAGCACATAAAACAAAAATCCCAATTTAACAAGTGGAAGGAAATATCACATTCTAGCTACACTATTCATAGCATTAAGAATTTTATTTTCTTCTTTTCTAAGAAAACTCCCCTGAACTTTAACCCCCTGTGACTCACAGAACCAGAAAAGACCCTCACTCCCAACTTAAATCCCCTTTCCCTGTAGCAAACTGAACAATGCACCTGGAGTGACAACCTGCCGTTGTCCCTGCCCCGCTCAGTAATCATCAGTCAGGCCTTCCCTTTCCTGGGGATTGGGATGTTTTCTCAGCTGTTGTCATCCCTCTCCGGGTTCTAGCGAGAGGAGGGTGTGTGCTGTGCTGGGAAAGGGCTTCAGGAAAATAAACTATCTGGGTTGCCTGAAGGAATAAGTTATTTGGAAATAATGACACCACTTCGAGATAAAATTCAATAGCATCTTTTCCTTTTCATTGCACACACTGCCAGGTTATGGTCTGACTTCCGTGCCTTTCAGATTACCGTTTTCCCCCATGAACTTCACTTTTAAGGAAGAGTCCACATATGGTCTGCCGACCCTCCTCTAGGGCAGAGTTCCTGATCCACAGAGCAGTCCAACCAGTAGTAGGGGTGAGGGGCTGAAAACGCCCAGGATGCTTTCTGAGCCAGATGGAAAGGATCATTGTTTGTATAAATGTAAATATCCCTTATGCATCACTGGCACTTTTTCTAGATTTTCCTAGGAGACTAGCTTTCTTGAAAACTCTTTATTTGTGACCTTTCTTTTAGGATAGAAGAGTGTGCATGGCCATTTTGCTTCTGCATTTCTCAGTACATGATAATGAGTCTTATTTCAGCTAGTCCTCTTCTTAGGTTTGGCTAATATTCACCAGTTTTTCCATAATAAGGATCAAGAGCTAAAGCTCTTCAGAATATGTCCACCTTACATCCAGATCAGAATAGTTCCCTTAAGGGCAAGCAAAGATAAAGGCTTTGTTTGAACTCAAGGCAAAGCGTGAGCTTTGGCCATTTGTCCTCCTACTCTGCTTCTAGCCTGGCCTAGTCCAAGTCCCAAGAGCTGTAATTAACTTGGCCCTTTGCCATTTATATATTTAATTGGGCCAAGTGACAATAGGGCTTTAGTAGCTCTTTTGTAGAAATGAGTAAAAGCAAGTACCTTTTCTTTATAGCTACTCTGCACCAATAACTACTGATCCTTTCTTTCCTGTATTTGTATGATGCATTCATTGCAAAGGTTTCCAAGTTCAGAAACAGAACAATATAAGATGCATAACTTTAGCTACAGAAGCTATTCTGGGGTTGTGAAGAGCAGCCAGCAGAAACTGGTTAAGGTACATGTGAACATTTTTTGAATCATTACCTAGACTATCAGTTTTTCAATGTGTCTTGTCCCTAAGATATTCTGTGAGTAGAGGAATTGGATATAAAAACTCCAGAGTCCACTTACTCTCTACTCCAAGTTGACCCATACCAGTAATTAAATATCTTGGAAATTAATGAGAAAAACCATTAGAAAATCATTTATATTAGGTACTGAGGTACTTAGGTACCCTAAGAATATATTGAGTCATCTGAAAAGTCATGACTCATTTTTGCATAGGAAAACATGGAAAAATACATCATGACTTTGATGATGACTCAGTAGAGTATAAGCCCACAATGGAATCACAAAGTGGCTAAGTTTCAAGATGGAGACACAACAGCTCAGCAGCAGCTCAGAGGAACGACTTGCGGCAGTGACTCAATGATTAACCTAAGTAGCATGACCTAAAGTAAAAAAAAGAATTCAGGTTTTTTTTTTCCGGGCCCCACCACATTTTTTTTTTTTTTGGAGGGGGAGAGATTTTCACTGTAGGGCGTGTGCGCTCGCCAGACAGACAGAGAGAGACATAGAGACAGAAAGCGAGAAATCACCCCCCAGGGGGGATGGTCACGCCGCAATCCCTTCTCCTCCATTCTCCTCTCAGGATCTTGGGCACGCACGAACACGCGCCCGGCGTGAGTTTTAAGCCACCGGGTCCGGGACCCGAACCGTGGTCGACTACGTGGGAGTCCAGCGACATAGCCATTACGCTAACTGCTGGTTCCCTCCCCACCACATTTTTGAGAAGATGATAAGAGAATAGTTTTTATGGCCCAAAGCTTTTAGATCAAATCTCCTGACATTTATACCCTCTCCAAAATGAGGGAAAATAACTGGACCTAACTAGCATGCGACCCCCACTGTGAGTAAGTGGAACACATGCACAAGCACCTCCTGAGAACAAGCCTGAACAAAGACCCTCTGATCCAGATAAAACCCTTTGCCTCAGTTCCTTTTGGCAACCCATTCAGGTCATACTCTCTTTGGGAGCTCTGTTCTTCCTTCTGTCTCTTAGTGAGCGTCACTTGCTTAACTACGTCAGTGTCTCTAATTCTTTTGTTGTTGTTGTTACTTAGTTTTTATTTCATAATCATAAACTTAACTTTGCAGTTCAGCTAGATTTGGAGAGGAATTACGAAGATATGGAACCCAAAGAATTGCAGTGAGAGCACAGGTTATACAACATAGCAAGCACATAGGGTGGAGGAGTACAGCTTTCCTGAACTGTGGAAGGAATGATCTGGTGGTTAAGAGAAAACACAACTCACATTCATTAGAATTGCCTACAGTCAGAAATGGTGATCTTTTTGCTGGTCTTGCCATTCTTGGACCCAAAATGCTCCATGGCTTCCTCGATATTCATGCCCTCTTTCACTTTGCGAAAGACCACATGCTTGCCATCCAGGCACTCAGTCTTGGCAGTGCAAATGAAAATCTGAGAAGCATTTGTGTTGGGTCCAGCATTTTCCATGGACATGATGCCAGGACTTGTATGCTTTAGGATGAAATTTTAGGATGAAGTTTTTATCATCAAATTTCTCACCATAGATGGACTAGCCATCAGTACCATTTTGACTTGTGAAGTCCACCACTCTGGCACATAAACCCTAGAATAATTTTGTGAAAGTAGGAACCCTTATAACCAAATCCTTTCTCTCCAGTGCTCAAAGCACAAAAGTTTTCTGCTATCTTTGGAACTTTGTCTTCCAACAGCTTGAAAGAAATGCAGACCAAGAGCTCCCTGTCAATAGTGATGTCAAAGAACGGTAGAGTTGACCATGGTTGAGGGTGAAAGACTCAGGCATCATTGTCTGCAAAGCCCTTTGTCTCTAATTCTTTATGAGCTCCAGACAAGAACCACAGCCCCACTGTGGGTGCTGGGCCTGATCACCCTTGTTCCCCTGTGTCTCTATGTCAGTACTATAGTATACATGGTTTATCAAAATAATATTTGTATGATTTACCTGATAATGTGGAGTTGTCACAGGAGATAGCTGGCTAGCTCCTCTTTTATCCGCAAGTGACCGCCTGACTGATTTTTCTCCAATAAAACTGAAGTGAAGGGTATATGAAGAAGGTAGTCAGCTTCTGGCTGAGACTTTTAAGTAAGCAGGATTTTTTTCCTACTCTTTTTTTTCTGGTTACTTTTGCTGGAAGCAGAGGTTACCAGGCCCTAGAGTATGGTAGTAACACAAGATGGCAGGAGCCTAGATCCCTGAATCATCATGTGGAAGAAATGAACCAAATTACCAGGAAAACCCCAATTTGACTATAAGATGAAAGAAAAATAATTTTTAAGAGTGTTTAGCCAGAATTCGAGTCACTTGGCACAAAATTCTGTTATGTCAAGCCACTAAATTTTGGGGGCTCATTTGTGACAATAGTTAGCACGACCCTAATACAGAAATAAGATGGTGACATAAAATGAATTAATAATTTATTCAGGAAAAAAGCATCAATCTTTTGTTATTATGAATACTCATAGCACAAGATGGTGTAGAACTTCCTAGAAGGCAATCGAGACAACCAGACTCCAATTCAAAACTGAGCAATCATTTTTGTTTTCATACTGATTGACTTTTGATCTTAGAAGTTAGCTTCAATTTGCCGTAAAAATGCCATAGGAAAAAAATCACAAAATGGATACCTTCTGTATGATATAAAAACTGTCTTTTAAACTCTTAGAGCATCAGTGTGTTTTCTTGGATATGTTTGTCATTGTAGAGGTAGATGTTGTGAGTCCTTATGTTTAAAGTCCATATGGAAGGAATATAGTGTGAGTCCAAATGTTATGAATCAAGGCATTTGTTTCTGTCCTGTGAAGGAATACTATGGACTTCACTTAATTTGGATCTTTTATACTTTTCCAGATTTAGCCTGTACCCCTGGAAGTACTACTTAGAGGCCTGATATCATGGGAATTTAATGTTGTAAGGCAAATTCTAACCTAGGTATAAGATAATAAAAGTAATAGTCAAGATAAGTCATGTGGTATATTAATAGAAACCCATGCATGGTCACTGATGTGGTTTCAACAATAACTCTAATTTTCAGAAGCACAGATGTTAAACTGCTTTGCCTCTCCAGATGTGCTCACACGGGGTCCATAGAAATGGAGTAATATGTAGTCTAAAACACGCTGCCCGCTCAGAGAACAGAAAAGTACTTACTTTATTCCAGTTGTCCAATATCTTTGTTTTTCCTCCAACAAAGATCAAAACAGAGCTCTTAATATGTGTTTGGTTTAAATTTAGTGACATGCAGTATTTACTCCCATCGGCACTTCCTCTCACCTGTGGAGATAAACTGTGTTATTTTACTACAAAGCCATATGGTTTCCATCTCAGTCTTGCCTGCCTGGTGCCGTATCTGTTTACTGTGGAGTGGTCACCAGGTCCCGTGGACACTTCATGCAGAGTGGTAATACACTGAATTTTGTATTTGCTCTTTTCTGTTCAGCTTGTGTTAGCATCATCTTGAAAAAAAAAAAAAAACACGAATTCACTGAAAAATGTTTTCCACCAAACTTATCCTGCAATGTTATCAAATTAGCTGGCAGGAAAGTTTCATGAAATTTTGTAATTATTAGGCATACTGTTTTTTCATCTACTTTTATTCTTTTTTTATCCTACATATACCCTAATATAAAAAGCATATTTTTTCAAGAAAAGCATTCTGAATTTTATACAAAGTATACTAAGTGCTTTTTTTTTTTTTTTTTTTTTTTGGTCTATAAGGGATAATAATTCTTGTAATGGAGATTTTTATGGCAAAGCTCAGATATCCTTTTTTCTTGGATTCCTTTTTTCTTGTATACTCATCAGAGGGAGACAATGAGAGAAGGAGGGAGAAAAGTGAGAAATTATCCCCCAGGGGAGATGACTGTATCACAATCCTTTCTCCTCTACTCTCCTCTTAGGATTTTGGGCATGCACGCACATGTGCCTGGTGTAATTGTCAAGCCACTGGGTCCAGAACTTGAACTGCAAAGTTGGCCATGTAGGCTCTAGTGCCTTAACTTTCATATCACTTACTGGCCCTAAGATTTCCTTTTAAGAAACAAAAGGAAGTGGAATTAACGTTCACTCATTTATTTAATTCAATGAATAAATTTCTATAGGGGACATAGACAGTGTCAAACATATGTGAGGAGGCATTGTCCTTCCCAAAGTAGATAGGATGGACATGAGATGCTATCATACAACTTAAAAGGTAATAAGAACAAGTAATTTTTAAATGTGACCTGTGTTACAAAAGGAGGAATACAGGTCTCTTAAGGTGTCATTGGCTTCATCTGAAGTTGTCTTCTTCAGATTAGGAGAATCAGAATACTACAGAATCAGCATGGCAATAGGGTAGAGTATGAGTGAAGTGTGCTAATTTGCACACCATGTACCGTATGTAGACTAAGTTGTCTTTTAAACCTTGAAGAACTTCCAATTGGGATAAGTATTCTCTTTCTGACTTAGTGGATTATGATGAAATGTGCAACAACAATGGTAAAACAGCAGCAACAAAAAAATCCCCAACAGTAATAATAATATTTTGTGAGCAAAAAGCTTGCTAGGGCTTAGTGCATTTCATTTTTTACCAGGTGTCTTTTTCATCCTTTCTCCTTTTCTCCCTCCCTTCGATTTGCCTAAAGCAGCAGTACTTCGAGATGGGATACTAAGTTTGATTGTGCTTTCTTCAATGAAAAGAAAACAAAATAAACAAAAGGGAGGAAAAACCAAAATGAAAGGAAAACTAACTTGTACTTGCTTTCTATGATCATTCTAAACTGGACAACACAGATGGTGATTATTTGAGTGTGAAAATTGGGTTGTAATTTGAATATCTTCAAAAATGTCAAGAGTAAATGCCCTTTTGCAGGCAAACATGGTACTGAAAGAATTCCAGCAGCTTGCTGCCCAAGGCCCTTCATCCATGTGAATTGAGTTTAAAGGAAAATTTGTTTCTAAGAGAGAGTGTTTAGTAGTGCCAAGGTACATTTGACTGAGAAGAAAAAGAAGATTATGGGTTCTTGAGAATTTTTTGATTTTGGGTAAAAAAATCTAGATGTCAGGCTCTAGGTTTCGAGGTACGTAGAATACGTATACATACTTCATGGAAAATACACAAAGCAGGCTTAGTGGAATCGGGTAGCTCAATAGTGAAGCTGATCTTGCCCACCTTTCCTTTTTGAATGAGATCGGGAAAGGCAGAAAACTGAGTAAGATAAATGGATTCATCCTTGACCACTCGACCAACAAGTTTTTACATAGATACACACTCTGGTTATGAGGAGAAAAGAGTTTTAAGAACAAATCACTTAAAGGTACACATTCTCCTGGGATGGGAGGGGATGCAAACAATGTAGTTTTATAGTTAAATATAGATTCCAAGCCAAATCTTTGCCCTCTAGACTGTGCTGGAGAGAGGTCAGTGCAATATGCAGTTGCAAAAAACACACATGATTGAAAAGGGTTTTCAGAAGAAAATCTCCAAAACTAAAAGTAAGTTTCTGGGACTGGGTTTTGATGCAGTGGTGAATGTGATGTTCTTTGAGGCCGACTCATGTGAGAGAGTTGTGGGTTTGCATACAGAGACCTCCTTGAGTATATGGGGCATGTCAAAACTTTACTTGGAGGGGGCAGCAGATGGTGTGGTGGTTAAGGCATTGAACTCCCATATAGCCAACCATGGTTTAGGTACTGGGCCAGGAGGCTTTCTTTCTCATTTTCCCTTTCTCTGTCTCTCTGGTTAAATTAAAATAATAACAATTATAATAACAAATGTAATTAAGTAAAGAAATAATTCTAAAAAAAATAAGTAGGGACCAGCAGTTGTCGTAATGAATATGTGGCTGGACTCTCATGTAGTTGACTGTGGTTCGCGTCCTGGACCCGGTGGCTTAAAAAACTCATGCCAGGCGCATGTGCGTGTGTGCTCAAGATCCTGAGAGGAGAGTGGAGGAGAAGGAATTGTGGGTGGCCATCACTCCTGGGGGGTGATTTCTTGCTTTCTATTTTTTTGGAGAGGTTTTAGCTATAGGGCGCATGCACTCGCCAGACAGACAGAGAGAGACAGAGAGACAGAAAGTGAGAAATCTCTGTCTCTCTCTGTCTGGCGAGCGCACAT
>NW_006159919.1:2201730-2225610 GCF_000334495.1 Tupaia belangeri chinensis
AAAGCGAGAAATCACCCCCCAGGGGGGATGGTCACGCCGCAATCCCTTCTCCTCCATTCTCCTCTCAGGATCTTGGGCACGCACGAACACGCGCCCGGCGTGAGTTTTAAGCCACCGGGTCCGGGACCCGAACCGTGGTCGACTACGTGGGAGTCCAGCGACATAGCCATTACGCTAACTGCTGGTTCCCTCCCCACCACATTTTTGAGAAGATGATAAGAGAATAGTTTTTATGGCCCAAAGCTTTTAGATCAAATCTCCTGACATTTATACCCTCTCCAAAATGAGGGAAAATAACTGGACCTAACTAGCATGCGACCCCCACTGTGAGTAAGTGGAACACATGCACAAGCACCTCCTGAGAACAAGCCTGAACAAAGACCCTCTGATCCAGATAAAACCCTTTGCCTCAGTTCCTTTTGGCAACCCATTCAGGTCATACTCTCTTTGGGAGCTCTGTTCTTCCTTCTGTCTCTTAGTGAGCGTCACTTGCTTAACTACGTCAGTGTCTCTAATTCTTTTGTTGTTGTTGTTACTTAGTTTTTATTTCATAATCATAAACTTAACTTTGCAGTTCAGCTAGATTTGGAGAGGAATTACGAAGATATGGAACCCAAAGAATTGCAGTGAGAGCACAGGTTATACAACATAGCAAGCACATAGGGTGGAGGAGTACAGCTTTCCTGAACTGTGGAAGGAATGATCTGGTGGTTAAGAGAAAACACAACTCACATTCATTAGAATTGCCTACAGTCAGAAATGGTGATCTTTTTGCTGGTCTTGCCATTCTTGGACCCAAAATGCTCCATGGCTTCCTCGATATTCATGCCCTCTTTCACTTTGCGAAAGACCACATGCTTGCCATCCAGGCACTCAGTCTTGGCAGTGCAAATGAAAATCTGAGAAGCATTTGTGTTGGGTCCAGCATTTTCCATGGACATGATGCCAGGACTTGTATGCTTTAGGATGAAATTTTAGGATGAAGTTTTTATCATCAAATTTCTCACCATAGATGGACTAGCCATCAGTACCATTTTGACTTGTGAAGTCCACCACTCTGGCACATAAACCCTAGAATAATTTTGTGAAAGTAGGAACCCTTATAACCAAATCCTTTCTCTCCAGTGCTCAAAGCACAAAAGTTTTCTGCTATCTTTGGAACTTTGTCTTCCAACAGCTTGAAAGAAATGCAGACCAAGAGCTCCCTGTCAATAGTGATGTCAAAGAACGGTAGAGTTGACCATGGTTGAGGGTGAAAGACTCAGGCATCATTGTCTGCAAAGCCCTTTGTCTCTAATTCTTTATGAGCTCCAGACAAGAACCACAGCCCCACTGTGGGTGCTGGGCCTGATCACCCTTGTTCCCCTGTGTCTCTATGTCAGTACTATAGTATACATGGTTTATCAAAATAATATTTGTATGATTTACCTGATAATGTGGAGTTGTCACAGGAGATAGCTGGCTAGCTCCTCTTTTATCCGCAAGTGACCGCCTGACTGATTTTTCTCCAATAAAACTGAAGTGAAGGGTATATGAAGAAGGTAGTCAGCTTCTGGCTGAGACTTTTAAGTAAGCAGGATTTTTTTCCTACTCTTTTTTTTCTGGTTACTTTTGCTGGAAGCAGAGGTTACCAGGCCCTAGAGTATGGTAGTAACACAAGATGGCAGGAGCCTAGATCCCTGAATCATCATGTGGAAGAAATGAACCAAATTACCAGGAAAACCCCAATTTGACTATAAGATGAAAGAAAAATAATTTTTAAGAGTGTTTAGCCAGAATTCGAGTCACTTGGCACAAAATTCTGTTATGTCAAGCCACTAAATTTTGGGGGCTCATTTGTGACAATAGTTAGCACGACCCTAATACAGAAATAAGATGGTGACATAAAATGAATTAATAATTTATTCAGGAAAAAAGCATCAATCTTTTGTTATTATGAATACTCATAGCACAAGATGGTGTAGAACTTCCTAGAAGGCAATCGAGACAACCAGACTCCAATTCAAAACTGAGCAATCATTTTTGTTTTCATACTGATTGACTTTTGATCTTAGAAGTTAGCTTCAATTTGCCGTAAAAATGCCATAGGAAAAAAATCACAAAATGGATACCTTCTGTATGATATAAAAACTGTCTTTTAAACTCTTAGAGCATCAGTGTGTTTTCTTGGATATGTTTGTCATTGTAGAGGTAGATGTTGTGAGTCCTTATGTTTAAAGTCCATATGGAAGGAATATAGTGTGAGTCCAAATGTTATGAATCAAGGCATTTGTTTCTGTCCTGTGAAGGAATACTATGGACTTCACTTAATTTGGATCTTTTATACTTTTCCAGATTTAGCCTGTACCCCTGGAAGTACTACTTAGAGGCCTGATATCATGGGAATTTAATGTTGTAAGGCAAATTCTAACCTAGGTATAAGATAATAAAAGTAATAGTCAAGATAAGTCATGTGGTATATTAATAGAAACCCATGCATGGTCACTGATGTGGTTTCAACAATAACTCTAATTTTCAGAAGCACAGATGTTAAACTGCTTTGCCTCTCCAGATGTGCTCACACGGGGTCCATAGAAATGGAGTAATATGTAGTCTAAAACACGCTGCCCGCTCAGAGAACAGAAAAGTACTTACTTTATTCCAGTTGTCCAATATCTTTGTTTTTCCTCCAACAAAGATCAAAACAGAGCTCTTAATATGTGTTTGGTTTAAATTTAGTGACATGCAGTATTTACTCCCATCGGCACTTCCTCTCACCTGTGGAGATAAACTGTGTTATTTTACTACAAAGCCATATGGTTTCCATCTCAGTCTTGCCTGCCTGGTGCCGTATCTGTTTACTGTGGAGTGGTCACCAGGTCCCGTGGACACTTCATGCAGAGTGGTAATACACTGAATTTTGTATTTGCTCTTTTCTGTTCAGCTTGTGTTAGCATCATCTTGAAAAAAAAAAAAAAACACGAATTCACTGAAAAATGTTTTCCACCAAACTTATCCTGCAATGTTATCAAATTAGCTGGCAGGAAAGTTTCATGAAATTTTGTAATTATTAGGCATACTGTTTTTTCATCTACTTTTATTCTTTTTTTATCCTACATATACCCTAATATAAAAAGCATATTTTTTCAAGAAAAGCATTCTGAATTTTATACAAAGTATACTCAGTGCTTTTATTTTTTTTTTTTTTTTTTTGGTCTATAAGGGACAAAAATTCTTGTAATGGAGATTTTTATGGCAAAGCTCAGATATCCTTTTTTCTTGGATTCCTTTTTTCTTGTATACTCATCAGAGGGAGACAATGAGAGAAGGAGGGAGAAAAGTGAGAAATTATCCCCCAGGGGAGATGACTGTATCACAATCCTTTCTCGTCTACTCTCCTCTTCGGATTTTGGGCATGCACGCACATGTGCCTGGTGTAATTGTCAAGCCACTGGGTCCAGAACTTGAACTGCAAAGTTGGCCATGTAGGCTCTAGTGCCTTAACTTTCATATCACTTACTGGCCCTAAGATTTCCTTTTAAGAAACAAAAGGAAGTGGAATTAACGTTCACTCATTTATTTAATTCAATGAATAAATTTCTATAGGGGACATAGACAGTGTCAAACATATGTGAGGAGGCATTGTCCTTCCCAAAGTAGATAGGATGGACATGAGATGCTATCATACAACTTAAAAGGTAATAAGAACAAGTAATTTTTAAATGTGACCTGTGTTACAAAAGGAGGAATACAGGTCTCTTAAGGTGTCATTGGCTTCATCTGAAGTTGTCTTCTTCAGATTAGGAGAATCAGAATACTACAGAATCAGCATGGCAATAGGGTAGAGTATGAGTGAAGTGTGCTAATTTGCACACCATGTACCGTATGTAGACTAAGTTGTCTTTTAAACCTTGAAGAACTTCCAATTGGGATAAGTATTCTCTTTCTGACTTAGTGGATTATGATGAAATGTGCAACAACAATGGTAAAACAGCAGCAACAAAAAAATCCCCAACAGTAATAATAATATTTTGTGAGCAAAAAGCTTGCTAGGGCTTAGTGCATTTCATTTTTTACCAGGTGTCTTTTTCATCCTTTCTCCTTTTCTCCCTCCCTTCGATTTGCCTAAAGCAGCAGTACTTCGAGATGGGATACTAAGTTTGATTGTGCTTTCTTCAATGAAAAGAAAACAAAATAAACAAAAGGGAGGAAAAACCAAAATGAAAGGAAAACTAACTTGTACTTGCTTTCTATGATCATTCTAAACTGGACAACACAGATGGTGATTATTTGAGTGTGAAAATTGGGTTGTAATTTGAATATCTTCAAAAATGTCAAGAGTAAATGCCCTTTTGCAGGCAAACATGGTACTGAAAGAATTCCAGCAGCTTGCTGCCCAAGGCCCTTCATCCATGTGAATTGAGTTTAAAGGAAAATTTGTTTCTAAGAGAGAGTGTTTAGTAGTGCCAAGGTACATTTGACTGAGAAGAAAAAGAAGATTATGGGTTCTTGAGAATTTTTTGATTTTGGGTAAAAAAATCTAGATGTCAGGCTCTAGGTTTCGAGGTACGTAGAATACGTATACATACTTCATGGAAAATACACAAAGCAGGCTTAGTGGAATCGGGTAGCTCAATAGTGAAGCTGATCTTGCCCACCTTTCCTTTTTGAATGAGATCGGGAAAGGCAGAAAACTGAGTAAGATAAATGGATTCATCCTTGACCACTCGACCAACAAGTTTTTACATAGATACACACTCTGGTTATGAGGAGAAAAGAGTTTTAAGAACAAATCACTTAAAGGTACACATTCTCCTGGGATGGGAGGGGATGCAAACAATGTAGTTTTATAGTTAAATATAGATTCCAAGCCAAATCTTTGCCCTCTAGACTGTGCTGGAGAGAGGTCAGTGCAATATGCAGTTGCAAAAAACACACATGATTGAAAAGGGTTTTCAGAAGAAAATCTCCAAAACTAAAAGTAAGTTTCTGGGACTGGGTTTTGATGCAGTGGTGAATGTGATGTTCTTTGAGGCCGACTCATGTGAGAGAGTTGTGGGTTTGCATACAGAGACCTCCTTGAGTATATGGGGCATGTCAAAACTTTACTTGGAGGGGGCAGCAGATGGTGTGGTGGTTAAGGCATTGAACTCCCATATAGCCAACCATGGTTTAGGTACTGGGCCAGGAGGCTTTCTTTCTCATTTTCCCTTTCTCTGTCTCTCTGGTTAAATTAAAATAATAATAATTATAATAACAAATGTAATTAAGTAAAGAAATAATTCTAAAAAAAATAAGTAGGGACCAGCAGTTGTCGTAATGAATATGTGGCTGGACTCTCATGTAGTTGACTGTGGTTCGCCGCCTTGGACCGGTGGCTTAAAAAACTCATGCCAGGCGCATGTGCGTGTGTGCTCAAGATCCTGAGAGGAGAGTGGAGGAGAAGGAATTGTGGGTGGCCATCACTCCTGGGGGGTGATTTCTTGCTTTCTATTTTTTTGGAGAGGTTTTAGCTATAGGGCGCATGCACTCGCCAGACAGACAGAGAGAGACAGAGAGACAGAAAGTGAGAAATCTCTGTCTCTCTCTGTCTGGCGAGCGCACATGCCCTATAGCAAAAAACTCTCAAAAAAAAAAACTCCACACCGGGACCAGCAGTTAGCGTAATGGCTATGTCGCTGGACTCCCACATAGTCAACTGCGACCTGGTAGCTTAAACTCATGCCGGGCGCGTGTGCGTGCGTGCCCAAGATCCCGAGAGGAGAATGGAGGAGAAGGGATTGCGGCGTGGCCATCCCCTCTTGGGGGTGATTTCTCGCTTTCTATCTCCCTGTCTCTCTCTGTCTGTCTGGCGAGCGCATGCACCCTATAGCAAAAACCTCTTCAAAAAAAAAAAAAATAAAAACCTTATTGGAGTTGCTATATCTCACTCTTTGTCCCTCTTGCTCATGGAAAAAAAAAATAAACTGAAAAAAAGAAAAGTTAAGGTTTTTTCCCTCACTTGTTTGTCCTTTTATTATTTTGGGAAGTGCCAGAGAAAATGAAGATGAAGGAATAAGGACTAGGGCCAGCAAGTGACATGGAGGTTAAGGCAGCTGGGTACCACATGGCTAACTGCAGTTGGAGTCCTGAATCTGTTGGATTGAAAATCATGCTGGGTGCATGTGCATGCATATCCAAAATCCCAAGAGGAGACTAGAGGAGAAGGGATTGAAGCATGCCATCCTCCCTGGGAGGATGAGGTCTATATTCTTCCTCTCTCTCTCTGTCCTTGTCTCTCTCTGGTGAGCACACATGCTCTATAGCAAAAACTAAAACAAACAAACAAAAACAAGCAAGACCTAATTTATGCTTTTTATTAATTTATTTCTTTTGATTATCCCAAGATGGCTCATTCACTTTACATAATCCTGATAGTCCTTAGGATTACTGAAGGGGTATTTTTTCTCCCTTGACTTGTGCAGCATCTCTGCTGGTTGACCTGGTAGAAGTGGATGAGTATGGACAGAGTAAAGAAGTGGCCAGGGAAAATATCCTGGAGTCCTGTGGCCAGTTCTAATTTATCTCCCAGGGAATGGTTGACTGTTAAGGACACTGAACTCAAATGGGTGGGAACTACTTAAGTTGGTGCACATTAAAATTCAAATGGGAGAGAACTGTATGATGGAAAGACTTCTTGGAGGTGTAGCTCTTACTATCTGATAGGAACTCATTCAGGTCATCTACAAGGAGATCCAGGACTATGTATGAAAAAGAGAATGGAGACCAACTCTAGGCTGTAAGGACCCAGTGAGAGGGTAAGGCTTCACCCTACTGTCTATGTTAAAAGCTAGGTTCTAATTTCTACCTGGAACTGAGAAGGAAAACTGGGCCGAAAATTTGACCTTCTGATGTACTAGAAGTGGGGCTTTATAAACCTAAAATGATATTTCTAAGTAAGGGGTTGTAAAGGGCACAGGGACTAGTTAAGACTTTCTTAGGTGGGGTAAGCATGGAAGCCCTTGAAATGCTCCCAGAAATGCCTGGGTGCTTAAATATATCCCCAAGGCATACCAGAGTATGGGTGCCAAAGCCACAGATTGCATCTACACTTCCTTTCCTAGGGCCAGGGTGAGGAAGAGGGCAAATACATCTCAAGAACAAGCTCTCTGATGCAAGTAGAGACCAAGAGGGATGCTCTCTTCAGGTGACACATGCCATTAAATGTGTATGTGCTTGTGCTTGAATGTGTGCATGAATGAGTGCATGTGTTTGTGTGTGTATGTGTTAGGGGCACCATGGTAGAATTCTGGGAAGATGCTGGATTAATAACTTAATACATAAGAATCAGGGCTGGCAGATGATGTAATTGTTGTGTTGCTGAATTCCTACATGGCTGACCCTGGCTGAAGTCCTGGACCCAGTGGCTTGAAAATCACCCTGGGAACATGTGCATGTATGCCCAGGATCTCAGAAGGAGAAGAGAGGAGAAGGGACTGTGGTATGGCCATAAAGACCTTATTGGAGATGCTATCTCACTCTTTGTCTCTCTCACTCATGGGAAGTGATTTCTTACTTTCCCTCTCACTGTCTCTGTCTTTTTCCAATGAACACATGCACTATATGGCAAAAACTTCTTAAAAAAAAAAACATTAGAATTTCAAAAGTGGACCTTTCCTAAGCCATACTATCTGAAACACTCCTGTTGATCATTCCACCAACAAAAGACAATGAGATGTATTTTACAGGAAGAGAAAATAAGAGGAAAAAAATAGAAATGATCCACTTCAGGCTACACAAGTTAGTCATACTGATAATTGTTCACAATTTGAGTTTGGACTGCTGAGGTCAGGGTATGGAAGATCAAATTTACTTTCTACATGATGTCTGTTTATTATACATCAAAATATTTTATTAGTTTTGGGCATACATGTGCAAATATTTCCAAAGTTTGTTATTGTGGAAAAATATTTTAAAGCTTCATGTTTTTGAAGAATGCTTTGGTATATAGTCTTTACTAGTATTTTTCATTATTGGCTCTGCATGTAGGTTGATACTTCATATAGTTGATTGAATAACAGCCTTTTTATTTTTAATCAGTTATTTATTTGTTTTTGTTAGGCATAAGGAAGGACTGTGGAGAGAGCTAGAGTATATGGGTTAACTCTGATGTTGCAATTGACATTGCTTCTCTTCCTGATTTCTTCAGCCCATTAGAGTTTATTTCAAAAGGTTCTGTAGAAAACAAACAGAACACTAATACATGCCAAAAAAAATAATAAAAAACACAGACCAAACAAATAACAAAATACAAGGAAAACAAGCAAAGAAGGCAAAGACTCAGGGAGATAAAGACAGCCTCACTAATGAGTCCCCAACTGATTAAAAGTAAATACATTTCTATTCCTAGAAAAGTATAAGTAACATTAGTTGCCATAAACTGTTTAACTTCAGCAAAAATAAAGAGTTGCCCTCAAATTTGTTATGGGAGGACAGCAACACTGCAGCTAATTATTTCCCAGGTGCCTCTGGCCTGAATTTAAAAATGAGCTACTAACAGCAACATGTTAGAATGAGCCCATCCTGACAAATAACTCATTATTATAGATGTCTTTAAGGGGACATTGTGTCACCATTGAGTGTTACTTCTCACCCATGGTAGTGACTCGATTTACAGGAGTTTTGCAGTATAACATGGGAGTAAGCAGTTGAGGTCTAGAATAAAGGCCATTTGGGTTTGAATTTTAGTCCTTCCTGTGTGACTTTGGCCAAAATACTTGTGTCAGTTAGTTTTGACTGTGTAAGAAACTATTCTAAAATTTAGTGACTTAAAAAAATTAGGATGTATTAGGTCATGATTTGGTGGCTTGGCAATTTAGCTGGGCTCCCCTGGGATGGCTTCTTTTTATCACTTATTGTATTGACTGGATTCAATCATATGTCAGTGTGAGCCCCTTGGGTAGGGCCCTTCCCTGTGTAATCCCTCTTTATTTAACATGCCAGCCTGATGTAGAGAGTGGCCAGTCTGAGCAAACATGGTGACCTTTAAACACATACAGAGATGCTGTTCCATAAACTGTCATTTGCATGGCGATGAGGGCAATTTGTATGTCAATATGCTAGCTACCTCTTGTTATTAAAACTGCAGAGCAGTATCAATCTAAAGGAAGTCACATGTGTTTAAACAGAACTAGTCCCAAAAGATCAGAGGAACTATAGTATGCCAGTTATCTTCTCATCTTCAGCTAATTCACATTACAAAACAACTGTCTTTGCATTCCATTTCCTCTTCTCCCATTTTCTGCCCTTTATTTAAATGAATAAACCTGGAACTGGTTCAGGGTCATGACTAGCTCCATCAGAGAAGTCAGGTCTACTCGATCCTCACTTTTCTATACTTGTATGTCTTTGTGTGTTTATTTTAATGCTTATTTCTAATCCACAGCTCCCAACTCAGAAAATTCCTTCTGCTGAGTGGGTCCTGGTTGCCTGGGTTTCTTTTATTCTAGAATTATTTAATTTTATTATTGTTTTAAAATTTACTATACAGCACGTGTGCTTACTGAGAGACAGAGAGTGAGAGAGAGAGAGAGAGAAAGCAAGCTGCCAGGTCCAGGACTTGAACTGCTATTGGCAATGTGGGAGTCCAGTACTTTAATCACCATGCCATCTGCTGGCACCAAGCCTAGATTTCTTTACATGGTAGCTGAAAATCCTCAGCAGCCAGAGAAGGCAAGCTCTGATGAGCAAGCCTCTACACAAGACTTGACTTGTTTTACACTTCCTGACTTGTTTTACACTTCTTTTTTATTTGGAGAGATTTTTGCTATAAGGTGCATGCCCTCACCAGAAAGATAGAGACAGAGAGACAGAAAGCAAGAAACCACCCCCTCCAGGGGGGTATAGCCATGTCATGCCGCAATCCCCTCTCCTCCATTCTTCTCTAGGGATCTTGGGCACACATTCATGTGCACACAGAGTGAGTTAAAGTCATCAAGTCTGGGACTTGAACAGCGGCCTACTACATGGGAGTCCAGCAACATAGCCATTACGCCAACTGCTGGTCCCTGTTTTACACTTCCTATTGTCCTGTTGACTAAAACAATTCATATGACCAAGCTCCCTGCCCCCCTCCCTTTTTTTTTATTTGGCAGAGGGCATGTGTGTTTGCCAGAGAGAGACAGAGAGACAAGAAGAATGAGAAACCACTACCCATGGGGGATGGTTATGCCTCAGTTCCTTTTCCTCTGTTTCTCTTTTCAGGATTTTAGATACATATACACATGTACCAGAGTGTTTCATAATCTGCTGCGTCTGGGACTTGAACCATGCAGTTAAATGTATGGGATCCAGATGCTTTAACTACTGCACCACTGGCTGGCCTATCAAGACCCAATTTAAGGTTTAAGGCTTATCACTCCACCTTTTTTGCTGTTAATTTGCCAGAGGGTGGATGCATTCTCCAGAAAGAGAAAGAAAGAGAATGAGAAAGTATCCCCCACACCACATTCTTTCTTCTGTATTTCTTACTTCTTTTGAGGTTTGGGGAATGTACATGCATGTGGCTGGTGTGTTTTTCAAGCTGTTGGGTCTGGGACTCAGTCTGCCATATGGAGTCTAGCCACCTTAACCTCCATGATGTAGGCTGGTCCCATTCCATCTCTTGAATATGCATGCATGCAGAGACTTGTTGACAAATTTGGGATCCTTAAAAACCTGTTACACTATTTCACTAAGTTTCCAAGTTTTCATTGATAATATAGGAATACCATACTACTTACTCAGTGTTCTTGAAAAGATTAAATAAAATAATTGATGTAAAGCATCAGTATGGGGTTAAATAGATGTAAGCTGTAATTGTTTTACTGTTGATTAATAAAGGAAGGGAGAAAGAGAAACGACGGAGAAGGAATAGAATGTAGAAAAAGGGTTGGGGATAAATCTTTTTTTTTTTTTTTTTTGGAGAGATTTTCGCTATAGGGCGCGTGCGCTCGCCAGACAGACAGAGAGAGACATAGAGACAGAAAGCGAGAAATCACCCCCCAGAGGGGATGGTCATGCCACAATCCCTTCTCCTCCATTCTCCTCTCAGGATCTTGGGCACGCACGCACACGCGCCCGGCGTGAGTCTTAAGCCACCGGGTCTGGGACATGAACCGCGGTCGACTACGTGGGAGTCCAGCGACATAGCCATTACGCTAACTGCTGGTTCCCAAGGGATAAATCTTGAAAGTTGAGACAAGGAGGTCCCTATGAATAGTGTGCTGTTGATGATACTACAAGGAACTAATGCTTATTTGGGTCATAGTATCTATTTTCACTACCCTTTGAGGATTTTATTAGCTCTTTGAAATTTAGAGATTGTTCTTCCAATATCCCCGAAGTTATTTCTAATTCAAAAATCTCAATAATTTTTTTTCATTTTAATAACAGTGATTATGTTTAGATGGTGGGACCACGAGTGGATTTTCTTTTTATCTATTTTTTTTTTTTTACATTTTCTCTAATGGGATGTATTTTTAAAAATGATTATTTATTATTACTATTATTAATTTGACCAGAGAGAGAGGGAAAGTGAGAAAGCAAACCTCCATGTCTGAGACTTAAACCATAATCATCCATGTGGAAGTCTAGCACCTCAACCACTATGTCATCTGCCAACCCCTTCTAATGGGATTTTTTAAACTTGTACAATTAAAAACAACATTTAAGATACCTTAATTTTAGAGCACAAGCTTTTTAATATTAAGTTCTTTTTAAAAAAATCCATATGAATTCTAAACAATTTTGCAATTATTTATAAGATTGACAATTTTCAAAATTTCCTTTGTAACCTTAGTGGTATCAGTTTTCTCACTATACCCTGAGAATTCCCTTGACACGTGTAAACTATCCACCCATCTGCTTTTTTGAGAGATTAGAATTTCCTAATTACATTCGGAACAAGCATTTGTTTATTCGATGGTACAAGTTAAAACTCCATGTAGCCTTCTGGTCTGCTGGAAGTTGGGTTCTATACTTTTAAAATTATCTTTATAAGTCTGATGCTGGTGTATTAGCAATACAAATTCGGAAAAAAAATGTAAATAACTAATTACATAATTCTAAGCTGAACTAATGGAACTAGCCTGGAAGTTTAAATTTCTGCTCTTTGTTCCCTGCCAAAGTTCTTAAAAAGTGGGGAAAAAAAAATTCTCTGCTGCACTTAAAGAATTTAGAGCAGATTTTTACCTTATTAACTTTATTTTTAAAAAAGTGTTTTATTGGGGTCAGCAGGTAGTCATCTGGAACCTGGCTAAAGTGCTGGATTTCCACATGGCTGACCATTGTTTGAGTCTTGGACCTGGTGGCTCTTTCCATCTCTCTGTCTCCCTCTCTTTGCATTGAGTACAGGTGACCTATGGAAAAAAATCTCAAAAAAACAAAAAACAAACATACATAAAAAACCAAAATAAAACTGTGTGTTCTTGATTTGGGAAAGTGAGAAAGGAAGATGCTGTGTTTGGGACTTTACCTTAGTGGGTGTGTGGGTATGTATTTAAAACAAATTTTTAAATTTTCTTTCTTCTGAGAGAGATAGAAAGAGAGAGAGAGAGAAAGAGTGAGAGCAAGAGAGAGAGATCTCACCCAACAGGCTCCCACATCTTGATCCATCCCCAACTGTAGCTATGCCTGGGTCATGGACATGCAGTATGCACAGAGAAGACTTCGGACATAAACCCAGAACCCACCCATGTGGGTCAACTTTGCAGAGCACTGCACTAGTGCTATGTCACTGGCCCCTCTGATGAACTTTCTTTTTTCCTTTTTAGATATTTTTGCTATAGGGTGTGTACACTCACCAGAGAGACATAGAAACAGAGAGACAGAGAGTGAGAAATCACCCCCAGGGGATGGCCACACTACAATCTCTTCTCCATTCTCCTTTCAGGATTTTGGCATACACGCACACGTGCCCAGCTTGAGTTAATTAATTTATTTTTAAAGAATTACTTATTCATTTCATTCTATTTGTTATGATTATTATTATTTTAATTTGACCAAAGGGAAAGGGAGAGAGAGGGAGAGAGAGAGAGAGAGAGAGGGAGAGGGAGAGGGAGAGGGAGAGAGAAAAAGCTGCCAGGTCTGGGACTTGAACTGCAGTAGTCCATGTGGGAATATAGCACCCTTAACCACGATGTCACCTGCCTTCTGGCTTGAGTTTTAAGCCACCAGGTCTGGACTTGAACTGCTGTTGACTACCTGGGATTCCAGCAGTGTAACCATTATGCCTCCTGATGAACTAAGAGCATTGAGACATGCTTCTACCTTCCTACATCTGAAAAGCCAAATCATCTCCCACTTTTCAAGGTGGCATTGTGAACTAGTATGTGTTAAGACCAGACTCTCTTTTGGGGACTCTGCACATGTTTGTAGATCCATAACTGTGGCTCTTAGGCACCTAGAATAATGTTTTCTTGGGCAGAGCCCCTTTGCTTATTAGATCTTGAAACCCCTGTTCCTCCTCAGCCTAGGACCCCATGTATACTACCTTCTGTTCGGAGTTCCTTCTTCAATAGAGGCTGATTGTGTGTCTAGACAAGAACTCTGCAGATGTCCTCTGTGAGCCAGAGAGTAAATATTTCAGGTTCTGTAGGCCAGAGTATCTTTGTCTCAACTAGTTAATGCAGTGAAGGGAAGCAGTTGCAACTCAAAAGCAGCCCTATGTAATGTGTGAATAGGTGTAACTGTATCTCAGTAAAACTTAATTTACCAAAATAGGCAGGCAGCCAGATTTAGCCAGCCTTGACCTAAGTGAAATCTGGTCTGGAAATTTTTAATCTTTTCTATCTCCAAGCTTAGAGCAGACTTTTTTTTTTTTTTTTTAATCACGTTATGCTCAGTTCCTCAGAGAACCTAGATATATGTAAAATAAGGTTAGAGAATATCTAGGTAACTTTGGAGCCTTTGCAGAAAAAATAGAAGCTTCCAGAATAGGTTGTGCTGATTATCTAGCCAGAGGTATGGGGGCAATAGCAGGTTTGGGTCACAGTGACTGAGGTGACTAGCCATTTTCTAGGTGAAATAGGATGGAAAGACAGCAAAGTTAACTGACTGCTATAATGTCATCTATCGAGTGGGTGAATGGTTTACAAACTGAACTTGAAGATCTCTCTGCATTTTTAATTTTTATTATTTTAAGTTTACTTATTTCCTTAGAGAGAGAGAGAGAGAGAGAGAGAGAAAGAGAGATATAGAGACAGAGATATGGCACACCCAGCAAAGTCTCGATGTCTTGATCCACCCCCAGCCTCTGTCAGTCATGGGTACCTGTATGCTCGATGTATTCAGGAAGGTCTCTGGACAAGAACCTGGAATCTCCCCATATGGGTTGCATATTGCCACTGGCCCCCTTCTGGCCCCCTTCTGTGTATTCTTTAGAGCAGTGTCTTCCATGTGAGCTGGCGTCAGAACCCTGGGATTCTCTGCAACACAGACGCTAGGCCCCATTTCCAGAGTTTCTCGATCAGTATATCTAGGCTGGGGCCAGAGAATCTGCATTTCTGACAAGTATGTGAGTGATGCTGGTACTTCTGGTTTGTGGACCACACCTGGAAAACCACTGCACTCTTACGCCACTCATATCCTACCTGGCAGCAGTTGATCATTCTCTTGTTTTATGACGCTTTCCAGCAGCTTTTGTTTCTCATTCTGGTGAACAGATTTAAAGTGCTTTCCAGATTCAAAGCTATAGCGTCTTTATGTTCCTTCTGGGTAACAAACTTTAGCACACTTTAGAGTGGCACTTGCATTGGCTTTATTAACTTTTTGACATGATGTCGATGTAAACACAGCAAATACGCTTACCCTTGGCATGTTAAACCTCTTAATAGTTACAAGGCTCTAACACCAATGCCTCTTGCTCTGATAATGAATGCACAGCCACTTGGCCATTTTCTGGAGCAAGTTCTTTTTTTTTTTTTTGAGAGGTTTTTGCTATAGGGCACGTGCGCTCGCCAGACAGACAGAAAGATACAGAGAGACAGAAAGCGAGAAATCCCCCCACCCCCCGCCCCGATGACCATGCCGCAATCCCTTCTCCTCCATTCTCCTCTCGGGATCTCGGGCACGCACACACACGTGCCCGGCGTGAGTTTTAAGCCACCGGGTCCGGGACATGAACCGCGGTCGACTACGTGGGAGTCCAGTGACATAGCCATTACGCTAACTGATGGTCCCTGGAGCAAATTCTTTACTAGATTGCCATGGCATCTCCACACTCTGCCTCAGTTCTTCCTGTTTTTCCAATAAGTCCAGTTACATTTTAATGACTACAATGGCTTTGAAGCTTTCCCCATGGAACCAATTTTTGCCCTTAGTGAGTGGAAGCTCCTGTCTTTCAGCAAGATGGGTACTTCAGTGATAAGTTTTCACCTGAGTCCGAAACTCAGATGTAGTTTGATGGCTGTCCTGGTGGCAGGGCTTTAACATCAGCACCAGAAGTAGATTTCTCAGGGAGATTTTCTGATGAGACAGGCTCTCCAAACTAATCGAGGCTGATGGCAGATTTTGTCAGTGAGATGAGATGTTGCCCACAGCTAGTCTGTCTGCAGGACTGTTTGGCACTAATGACAGGGTTTTATTGAGAGACATGTTTAGGAGAGTCACAGGTAATATGATTCTGGATCCTCCCAGGAAAATGATGAGCTTATAAACCACAGGACACTGATCTTAAGGCAGCTGTTTTACACTAGCCAAAACTTCATGACTAAGATTCCTTAATGAATGCTTTGGGGCAGGGAAAAAAAAAAGTTAAATAAACTGTTCAATTGAAATATCAAAAGCTTGAAAAATTTGAAAAAGTCTTTAAATGTATTACACTTGTCTCCAGCATTCTGAACTATACTGACATTGGTTTAAGTTGCTTGTAATCCAACAGAAATATCATACCTTTTGGCTTTGCCCCGGGCAAACTTTTCACTGAAGTCATTCGTTTTGCTTTTTGTTATGGTTACCTAACCTCAGACAGAATATAACAGGCTACCAAAAAATGTGGGGCAGACATCTGGAAACTTGTCCAGTTCCTAATATTTGTCTGCTTTGGAAATAGGATGGGTTTCACTGACTGTTTCTGAATTTAAAGATATAAAAAAGATATGATTAGACATGGGAAGGAACTTGAATGTCAGTTTGTGAGAAGGATAGTATGTCTCATGAAGCACACACACATGCCTGGGATCAGTGATTTGGCCAGATGCCTGGAAATATTTGTACCACCCGTCTGACCCACTCATTTTCTCAGAGGAAAACCATAGGACAGAGAGCTCCGACAATAACTCCTGTTTTGAACCGAATGCTCTTCAAGTCTTTTCAGTTCCTGAATCACAATGTTACTAGGTTGTTGGTAAAGCCATGACATAGTTTTCTATGTCTTTCCATGCAAAAATATGTCACTACGTTCCTGAAAACCCACCCAATATATTGTTTTATTTTTTTAGATAAAAATAATTATGACTTTATTACTCATAAAAACTGAAACATAACTATACACTAAATAAAGTAATCATTAATTTCTCATATCAAGTTTTTATTTGATACTGTTTCTTTATTCTGCTGCATGAATATCATCTTTTTGAGTGAAAAAAGAATAATATACATGATTGAACTAACATCAGCAGTATTTTATCAGGGAGGGCTCCCTCATGATGAAGTTGAGTGCTGCACAGACGAACCAGCTCTCACGTGCAGACAAGGTTTGGATCCCAGTCCCAGTGTGCCCAGGATCTTTTTTTAAAAAAATTTTTTTAATATGCATTCAATCACATTGCTTAGCTTACAAAGTGAACATTTCAATATGTGAACATTTCTCCCCAGTTTAGTTGATCAAAATATCTTCAACTGATAACACCACACTTCCCCATCCTGTCAATCCTCTGCCTCCATATTCCTCCTCCAAATGTCCTTCCTTAGACCCCACTCTTCCACACACACCACGTATGGCATTCATACCCATCTCTTGATTTAGTCAATCAGTTTTAGTCATAGAGTGCAGACATTCGGTATATATTAAGTGGGAACATATAATGATGATCAACCCTATTAAAAGATGGGAGGAGTTGAAAACAACACTCTCTAAAGATGACATACGAATAGCCAAAAGGCATATGAAAAAATGCTCAACATCCCTCATTGTAAGGGAAATGTAGATCAAAACAACAATGAGGTACCACCTAACCTCAGTCAGAATGACTAAGATTAAAAAAACAAAAAATGGTAAGTGTTGGTGGGGGTGTGGTGAAAGGGGCACTCTTTTACACAGCTGGTCGGAATGCAAATTGGTCCAGCTATTGTGGAGAACAATTTGGAGATTCCTCAAAAATCTACAAATAGAACTACCATATGATCCAACAATCCCACTCCTTGGTATCTACCCAAAGGACAGAAGAATTCTTCACTGGAAAAGTGCTTGCACATCAATGTTTATTGCGGCACTATTCACGATTGCTAAGACATGGAAACAACCCACATGCCCCGTATGGTTGAATGGATTGAAAAACTGTGGCACATATACTCTATGGAATACTATTCACCCATAAAAAAAAAAAACAACAACAAAACCCCGGCTTTTGACAGACAGTGGAAGAATATGGAAGAGTTACTGCTGAGTGAAGCAAGCCAGTCTGTGAAGGAGAGACATTGTATGTCACCACTTAATATATACCAATATATTGTTTAAAACTCTATAGGGAACACTGTAATCATGTCCATTCTGTTGGTAATAACAGAAAATACCTGAAACTAGATGATTTATAAAAATACAGGTTTATTTAGCTCATGATTTTGGAGGTTACAAGTCAAGTGGGCATAGCAGGTGACAGTCTTCTTGTTGGTGGGGTCTTTAGGTCATGCCAGAACAGTAATGCATATCTTTCTCTTCTGGTCTCATTTCTTCTCCTTATAAACCTAGAGGGAATAAATCTACAGGGGCTCTGCTCTCATGACTTTAATTTTAATTCTTCCCAAAGGTCTCACCTTTCAACACCACAGTTGGATCAAGTTTTTACTCCTTTAATCCCATTGCAACCAATCTCATCACATAAATTTTTGAGGAACACTTAAACCCTACAAGGCTCTATTAGATGTCTTAAACTTAAGAAAACTTGGTCCATGAATCACCCTTACTGCAAAATCATTTACTATGGGTAGTTCTATCTTTAAGTAGTAACTCAGATTCATGATAAAGACTCATGAGAGGATCAATCTTCTTTGCTTTTTTGTGTCTGTGGGCAAACCCTTCCATAACCAACTTCAATGTCATCATTTCTTCATAAAGAAAATATGTATTGTGTGTTTATAGGTGCCTACATACTACATAAAAGCAAGAGTCACTGATGAGAAAGGTAATTTGTCTTCTGACTTGGAGCTTGATGTGAGAATAATTGTAAAGTATAGAGATCCATGCATAAATGTACACAAAAACTTGAGAGCTAGAGCTAAGTCATGGAAACAACCTAAATGCCCATGAACTGATGAATGGTTAGAAAAACTGTGGCACATATACTCAATGGAATATTTTTCATCCATAAAAAACAACAAAAACCTGGCTTTTGAAAGGAAGTGGATGAATATGGAAGACTTAACTGCTGAGTGAAGCAAGTCATGCTATCAAGGAGAAGCATTGTATGTCCCCACTTAATATATACTGAGTGTCTGCACTCTAAAAAAATATATATATTTGAAACCATACTGCTTCTGTTGTTATAGAGTCATAAAATTATACAAAATTATAAGAAATATATATATTTTAAAGCATTCATTTATTTTGGTGTGTTGCCATTCTCCTGTCTCATCTCCTGTCTAGGGTAGCCTTGAACTCATCATGATCCTTTTGCTTCAGTCTCCCCAAGTCTCTGGGATTACAGGTGTCGGCCACAGTATCCAACCTTTAGGGTGGACCAGGAATTGAACTTGGGTCTCCCATGTGACCCTGGCCCACCAACCAGTGTCTTAGCAGTGTGTACCACTGTGCCTGGGCCTAAAATTATAAGAAATATTTTGAACATTATCTTTAAAATTCAGTATTTTGAAATTTTGAAAGTTGTTTGTAAACTGTCAAGAACTATGGAGTATGAGCTAAAATTTTTTGATATGTAAAGTAAATGTTTGTGGAAAAATGTAAAAATAAATAAATGAAAGGAAAAAAAAAGGCTTGAGAACACAGGGGAGGGGGAAAAATTGTCTGAAGAGATCAACAGGTGACATTTGATGAGGATTTAGAAGATGAGAAGATGTTTACTAGGAAGACAAAGCGTGGAAAAATATTCCAAGCAAAGGGCATGGAATATGTGGCAGAACCAATTTGTGCACATGCATTTGTTCATGTGTTCCTCTCTACTTTTCATGTATCTTGCAGTTGAATTGGATCAATGTGACTGAATCTTAGTGAATAAAATTTTGAGCAGAAACGATGCATTTCTTAGCATCCTAGACACTTTATGGGAATGCTTCATATATTTCTCTTTTTTTGCTGCCCCATAGTCGGTAGTAATGTGTTGAGTCACAAGAAGGGAACCTGGATCCCTAAGTGACTGGATGGAAGAGAATCCCTTAAAAGCTGCATCATACTTTGTATAAAAGATAGATTTTTATTATGTTAAGCTTGTCTATTGTGGTAGTCAGCACTAATTACTCTAATTACAGTAAGTGAGAAGACACAGTAGAGGATGGCATAGTTTTAGAATGTTCAGTGCCTCAATAGAGCTGGAAGCTGGCCTACAGAGGGAAGACTCTGTGTGTAGGTGGAACTAGGTAGGGATTCTGTAAGCCAAGATAAGAGATTCAATTTCATTCTTTTTTTTTAAGATTTATTTATTTTATTTTCTTTAGCATCATTTGTTTAACTAGGTAGGGATTCTGTAAGCCAAGATAAGAGATTCAATTTCATTCTTTTTTTTAAGATTTATTTATTTAATTTTCTTTAGCATCCTTTGTTTTTTGTTTTTATTTTTGTTTTTGAGAGGTTTTTGCTATAGGGCACATGCGCTTGCCAGACAGAGACAGAAAGCGAGAAATCACTCCCCAGGGGGGATGGTCACGCCGCAATCCCTTCTCCTCCATTCTTCTCTTGAGATCTTAGGCATGCACACACATGCACCCAGCGTTAGTTTAAGCCACCAGGTCTGGGACTCGAACCGTGGTCGACTCCATGGGAGTCCAGCAGCATAGCCATTATGCTAACTGCTGGTCCCTTGATTTCATTCTTAAAGCAACTAGGAGGCATGGGAAATTTTTATGCAGAATAGTCATGTAATCAGGATTAGATTTTAAAGATAAATCTGTGGTGGAGTCCAGAGGCTGAATCAGAGTGAGGAGAACCTGAGACCAGAGACCAATTCAAAGTTACTGCATTTGTTTGTTAAGAGATGGTGAGGGCCTATGTCATGGAAATATTCTTTATATTTTTCAATCTGTCGAATACTTTAGGTAAAGAAAGGAAGTTACTTTTCCCAATAGGTGGACAAACTACTGCTCAATTGTTTTTATGAAGAAAGTTTGGTAGGAATTGAGCCACACCCATTTGTTTATGCAATGTCTAGGGCTGCTTTCACCCTGCAAAAACAATTAAGTGGTTGTGACAAAAGCTGTATGGCCTGCTATGCCTAAAATATCTACTATTTGATCTTTTCAGAAGAAGTTTGCCATTCTCTGAGTTAAGCTGTATGGCTAAGGATTAGTCGAACCACCATAGCATGTTCAGAGATGTCTTTAATTTGGCTAATTGCATCAAGGACTAGTTTGTGTCAGCTAAATCCTAATCTGTTATTATATACCTGTTTAGTTTTAATACGTAGCAATACAGTAGAATTGAGAAAGAAGCTTCTCTCTTCTCCACGCCTCTCGCTGGTGTTTCCACAGGAATAGAAGACGTATGTGATTAGTGAGGCAGCAAGAATGTGATAGCCACTATTTCAAATGGAGTTAATGGCTTACAGGTGGCTACATATGTATGGTCTTTATTTAGTACTCTGCTCAACAGGGGGTGAGTTGCACCATAATCTTTTAAGTGACTGTCTAGTTAATTATCCACTCTGTTGTCCCAAATTTCCCATGTGTAGAATCTAAAATCCAGATTTGATGGAATAAAAATTCTTGTTTTTGTCTCTGGTCATGTATACATACATGCACACATAAAGATGACTTATATTCCATTCAGTTATGCACCTTGCTTTTAAAATTTAACTATGTCCTTGGAGCTGATTCCTTTTCAGTAAATATTGAGCTGCCTCATTTTTTTGTACTGGTAGTAAAATTGATCTTTATTTGACTTTGACTTTTACATTGATTCAAAACTTGGAATGGAGAGAACGTGCAATTTAGGATTGTTCTCCAACTCCCATATATGATATGAAGTTTCAAAGATTGGACATCCATTTGGGAACCTATGCATTATGCTGGTGGTATGGTTTGGAAGAATGCTTTGAAAAAGGTGGGTCTCTTAAATTTTTCTTTGCAATCTGTGACATCTTTATTGTTAGTAGTCACAGGTGTGTGAATATTTTTATCAGGCACAGGCTATGGGAGCTGGGTTGCTGTTTTTGACCTTAGCATGTGCATTGGGTATAAAATGAGAGCATCTTTAAGTCATAGAGGTTTTTGGGCACTGTAAATGGAAACATTTTTGTTATTTTTACATGTTTCTCTGTAGACCAGGGCTTATGAACAGTGGTACATATGGTTCCAGCCATTAAATTATAAAGGATTGATAGAAGTTATTGATCAGGTGCTTCAAATCCTGTTCTAAAACTTGTTTTGATCTGTAACAAGTTCTAGGGTCAAACAATGGACAATGGAAAGAACACCCTCTTTGTACAATATGGTTTATTCATTGGCTATTAAATCTAATACCCCTTTTTACCCAACATGGTCTCAAATGGACTTTCTCTGTTCTTTTATCATGGTTGTAGATATTAAGAACCCAGTCTGGATTTCAAAGGCAGATTTTTGTAAATAAATCTTTAAAAGGAGTGGACCATCACAATACAAGCATCTTCAAAAAGTTTATGTGAAATACATATTATGGAAAAAGTATGCATGGATTTAAAATTTTTTGTACCAAAATAAACTTGTATTTTAATTACATCTTTCATCATGAACTTTTTGAAGTCTGGTTGTGTAGGGATGTTATATATATTTTTACTCTGCTGTGGTACACCATCTAATAACCAGTTTTCCTAATTTGCATGTTTCTTTTTGTGTATCCATTATACATTTTCTAATGAATTCCCTTCCCTCCACAAGCAGTTTCTGGTATCTACAATTTCTCTATTTCTATTTTCTAAACCCTTAGCTTTTGCCATAGAGTGCAGACATTTGGTATATGCTAAGCAGGGATATGCAGTATGTGTCCTTCATAGCTTGGCTTACTTCTTCTAGCATTATATCTTCTAGGTACTTTTTTTTTTCCTAGAGAGAGGTTTTTGCTATAGGGTGCATGCACTCACCAGACAGAAAGCGAAAAATCACCCTCCAGTGATAGCCATGCTGCAATCCCTTCCTCATTATCCTCTCAGGATCTTGGGCATGCATGCACTTGCGCCTGGCACAAGTTTTAAGCTGCCAGGTCCAGGACTTGAATTGCAGTCAACTACGTGGGAGTCCAGCGATATAATCATTATGCCACCTGCTGGTCCCCAAGTGATAGGATTTTATTGTACTTTATGACTGAGCAGTAGTCCATTATGTATGTGGATTTATTCCATGACTGAGCTATTGTGAGTCATGCTGCAATAACCATGGATTTATAAATGACTCTGACTTAGTTCCTGTATTTTGAATAAATACTAAATTTTGGGGTTGCTGGGTCACACAGCTGTTCTACTTTTAGATTTTTGAGCAACTTCTATAATGTTTTCCACAATGGCTGTACTAATTTACATTCTCATCAGTAGTGCATGAAGATTTCCTTTTCTCCACAACCTCTCTAGCACTCATTTTTTTTTTTTTTTGGAGAGATTTGGAGAGATTTTCACTGTAGGGCGCGTGCGCTTGCCAGACAGACAGAGAGAGACATAGAGACAGAAAGCGAGAAATCCCCCCCAGGGGGGATGGTCATGCCGCAATCCCTTCTCCTCCATTCTCCTCTCGGGATCTTGGGCACGCACGCACACGCGCCTGGCGTGAGTTTTAAGCCACTGGGTCCGGGACACGAACCGCGGTCGACTACGTGGGAGTCCAGCGATATAGCCATCACGCTAACTGCTGGCTCCCTAGCACTCATTTTTTTGTAAATTTTTTTTTCCATAGGGCACATGCATTCAATGGAGAGAGACTGAGACAATGAAAGAAAAAGTGAAAAGTCATCCCCCTGAGGGGGAGAGGGGGATAGTCATGAAGTAATCCCTTCTCCTGGGATTTTGGGCATGCACGCACACATGCCTCACATGATTCTCAAGCCGCAAGGTCTGGGACTTGAATCATGGTAAGCTATGTGGGAGTCCAGCACCTTACCACCATGCTACTTCCTTGCCCTCTATTATTTGCTTTTATATTTGTTTTATTTTTTTTCTATCATTATATTATTTCTTTATTTCAATTTCTTTTATACATTCAATCATGTTATTTAGCTTCCAAAATGAATATTTCAACATGTGCACATTTCTCACCAGTCCAGTTGACAATACTATAAAGTTATCTTCAACAGATAATAACCCATTTCTTTGTCCCATAAATGCTTTGCCTCTCTATTTTTCTCATTAATCTCCTTCCTGAGACTCTACTCCTTCACCCACTCTGTTCCCACACTGAATCTGGTATTCACAGCTACTTACCATGTTTTTATATCCTTTAGTTATTTAGTTTTGGTCATAGGGTGTGGACACTTGCTGTATATTGAGTGGAAACATACAATGTCTCTCCTTCATAGCCTGGCTTGCTTCACTCAGC
>NW_006159919.1:2225850-2229850 GCF_000334495.1 Tupaia belangeri chinensis
ACAGAGAGAGACATAGAGACAGAAAGCGAGAAATCACTCCCCCAGGGGGGATGGTCACGCCACAATCCCTTCTCCTCCATTCTCCTCCCGGGATCTTGGGCACACACGCACACGCGCCTGGCGTGAGTTTTAAGCCACCAGGTCTGGGATGCGAACCGTGGTCGACTACGTGGGAGTCCAGCAACATAGCCATTACGCTAACTAGTGGTTCCCAATGTGCAAGTACTTTTCTGATTAAGAATTCTCTGTCCTTTGGGTAGATAGCAAGAAGTGGGATTGCTGGGAGAATGAGTTGAAAAAAACCACTCTAAGAATGACATATGAATAGCCAAAAGACTTATGAAAAAATGCTCACCATCCTTCATTGTAAGGGAGATGCAGATCAAAACCACAGTGAGATACCACCTAGCCCCAATCAGAATGACTAAGATTAAAAAAGCAAAAAATGATAAGTGCTGGTGGGGGTGTGGTGAAAGGGAACTCTCTTACACTGCTGTTGGGACTGTAAATTGGTCCAGCCACTGTGGAAATCAATTTGGAGATTCCTCGAAAATCTACAAATAGAACTGAATTGCCCCCTTTATCTTTTTTTTTTTTTTTTTTTTAAATCATGCTCATTCTGACTGAAATGAGATACACCTCATTGGGGTTTTCATTTGCTTCTCTTATCATAAGAGATACTGAAAAAATTTCACTAAAGATCTTAATTAAGTTAAAAACTTTAAATAGCAAGCACAGCTGATACAAACATATCTATAAATACATGTCTGACTTTAGGAGTAAACCTCAGTGAGTAAAGTGAACATACTATAAAGTAGAACCTCGCTGGTGCTATATAGCTTACTGCAGTCATTAGAAAGATATTAATAGGTTTTTTAAAATGCAGTTTTTAATTTTAAGAAAAAAGTTTTAGTTTTAGTAGATCAAAATAAAAAAATGTTAAGAGAAATTTGCTTAAAACTTAAAGCCAGGAAAAAGGTTAGGATCCAGTTCAAATAGTAGATGAACCTATCAACAGTTCAAAAGAAGATACAAATCCTTAAATGTGGAAATAAAAGCATCAAAGAAAATCAGCAAATCAAAAAATTCCATTTCACTAGTTCAGACACATATAATTAATATCTCTTCTATTGAATTTGCAGTGTTACTGTGGTCTGATCTTTCTGTTTATGTCCTGGAAGTAAACATTCAACATTATTATTGATACTTCTGAACTTGACCCTACTATTAAGTTGGCCTTTTTCTTGGTCATTTTTTTGTTTTCTTATTTCTATCTGACTTTAGTTTTCCTGGTATAACACTCCCTTTAGCGCTTCTTGAAGAGCTGGTCTGGTGTTGGTAAACTCTTTCAGGTTTTGTTTATCTGAGAATGTTTTGGGCTTTTCTTGCCATGTGAAGGATAATCTTGCCAGATATAGTGTCCTTGGTTGAAATTATTTCACACTTAACACTTTGAATATATTTTCCTATTTTTTCCTTGCTTGCATCGTTTCCGATGAGTGGTCTGGTGTTAACCTGATGAAATATCCTTTGAAAGTAACTTGACATTTTTCTCTTGCCAATTTTAGTATCTTGTCTCTGTGGTTTTGGTCAATCTGGCTATGATGTGCCTTGGGGAAGATCTATGTGGGGTCCTTCGTATTTCTTGGATCTGGATATTTGAATGCCTCTCTACATTTGAAAAATTTTCTTCCAGGATTTCATGGAAGAGATTATCAATGCCTTTGTTAGTTTCTTCACCTTCTGGGATACCGATGATCCGTATGTTTGGGCATTTAATGGTATCTAGTATTACTTGTATGTTATTTTCATTTTTGGGGGTTATTTACTCAGTCTTTTGGTGAAATTTTCTAGGTCAGAGGTTCTATCTTTTATAGCTGAGATTCAGTCTTCTGCATGATCTCATCTGCTTTGGATAATTTCAAGGGAGGATTTGATTTCCTGTATTACAGCCTTTATCTCTAACAATTACATTTGATTCTTTTTTATGATGTATACCTCCTCTATCAGATTGTGCTGGAACTTTCTCACCTCCTGGAACTGATCTCTTTTCTCCTGCACTTTCTGGAGTTCATTGTCTCTCTTCTCTTGCATCTATGTTAGCTTTGTCACTATGATTATTTAAAATTCTTTATCTGACATTTCCCTGAGTTCCCTTGTATTCTCTGTGGGGAGAGAGGAGTTATTCCTTTCCCCTAGAGGAGAGTTTTTCTTTTTTTCCCCCTCATATTTCTTGTGCTTCTATGGTGGTTTCTGGTCATTTGATGGATTATATGCTTTTTCCTAGTTTTTGGAGTTAAATCTGAGCTTTCAGAGAAATGCAGGAGGAAGTGACATCCAGTCTCTAAACAGTACCATTTTTCTCCCTTTGCAAAGCTGATTCAATGAAAATTGAGGATTAATCTGACCCTAAACATATTCAGATATTTGGCTAATGAGCACCTAGACCTGTCAAGAAAATCAGTGTGTGGAGGCTGAGCAGAAAAATGAGAAAGGTCAAAAGAAAAGGAAAAGGAGAAAAAGAAAACTAAAAAAGAGGGAAAAAAAGACAAAAACAAAAAAAGAAAAAAATTTTGGCAAAAAATGAAAAATGCTCTGTGCACTAGTGTACCACATGAATGAGAACTCAAATATAGATGGCTGCTGATTGGCTTATCCTAAAGGGGCAGGGGAAAGGTAAGAATTAAAAAGTGCGACAGCAAGCTAAAAGTTTAAAAATAAAAAAAATATATAGAGAGAGGCGGAGAGAGAGAGAAGAAAAGTAGGGTGCTCTAACCTGGCTCCTTCACTAGACCTTGTGGGGCAGGAGGGTGAAATCTGGGCAGAGGGTATTCTGTGGTCCTGATCCTTGAATGGAGCTGCTCAGAACTCACTATTTGTATGTCTTTTGAGAGCTGTCTGTTTAGATCAATTGCTTATATTTGATTTGACTTTTTTCTTTTTTCACACATCAGCTGTTTGAGTTCCTTGTACATTTTTGTTGTCAGTCTATTATCTAAAATACAGTTTGCAAATATTTTTTTCCATTCTGCAGGTTTTCTCTTTATTTTTTCCTTTAGTGTGCAAAAGTGTAATCTTACCTTTCTATTTTGGGAGTTATTGCCCTTACTTAGGGGTCTTATTGAAGAAATTTTTGCTTACTCCAATATCTTGAAGTGTCACTCCTCCAGTAATTTTATGGTTTGGGGCTTTATGTTTAAGCCTTAATTTATTTTGAGTTAATTTTTGTAAATGGTCAGCAAATCTAGTTTTACTTTTCTGCAGGAATATATCCAGTTTACACAGAACCATTATTTGAAAAGACTATATTTCCTCCACTGAATTGTCTTGTGTTTATTGTCAAAAATTAGTTTGCTGAGGACCAGCAGGTGGCATGGTGGTTATGGCGCTGGACACTCCCACATGGCCAACCACAGTTCGAGTCCCAGACCTGGTGGCTTGCTTTCTCACTTTCCCTCTCTCTCTCTCTGTGTCTCTCTCTGGTCAAATTAAGGTGAATGAATAAAGAAAATAAATAATTATTTTAAAAAATTAGTTTGCTGAATATTGGTAGGTTTACTTCTATATTCTCTATTCTGTTCCTTTGGTCTCTGAACTTTTTGTTTGTTTGTTTGTTTTTTTTTCCCAGTGATAGTACTATACTGTTTTGGTTGTTGTAGCTTTGTAGTATATTTGGAAGTCAAGTAGTGAGATGCCTTCAACTTCAATTTTTGTATAGTATTGCTTTGGCAATATGAGGTTTTTTGATTTCAGACTAATTTTATAATTGCTTTCTCTATTCCTATGAAGAATGTCACTGGAAATTTTATAAGAATTACTTTGAATTGTACATCATTTTCAGTAGCATTGACATTTTAACTATATTGGTTCTTCCAATCAATGAATAAAAAATGTTTCCACATTTTTTTTAAAGGAAGAGTAAATGACTTTATAGCAACAGTGCTTCTTCTTCTTCTTTTTTTTTTTTTTTTTTTTAAGTGGTTTTTCCCACTAGGGCACC
>NW_006159919.1:2229915-2278237 GCF_000334495.1 Tupaia belangeri chinensis
GTCACGCCGCAATCCCTTCTCCTCCATTCTCCTCTCGGGATCTTCGGCATGCACGCACATGCGCCCGGCGTGAGTTTTCACCCACCGTGTCTGGGACACGAACCGCGGTTGACTACGTGGGAGTCCAGCAACATAGCCATTACGCTAACTGCTGGTTCCCTCACATTTTTAACATCTTTTTTCAATTTCTTTATTCAATTTTTAAAATAATTTTCAGAGTAGAGATTTTAAAAATTCTTTACTTAGATTTATTTCTAGATATTCTTATTTTTGGTGGCTGTTTGAAATGGAATTGATTTCTTATTTTGGACTTAATTTTGCTCATTGTTGGAATATTTTGCTCATTGTTGAAATATAAAAATATTGCAGATTTTTATATGTTGATTTTGATTTTGCCACTTTGCTAATTGCTTATCATCTCCAAGAATTTTTTTTTTTTGTGTGTGTGTTCTTAAAGGTATTTAATATATATATATATATACACACATATATATAAAATGATGTTATCCACAAATAAGAATAACTTATTTTCCTACTTTTATTTCCCTCTTGTCTGATTGTGTTGGGTTGGACTTCCAGCAATACACTGAATAGGAATGACGAACATGGACATCCTTGTCTTGTTCTAGTTTTGAGAGTAAAAGCTTTTTCCCATTGAGTCTGATGTTTATCATATACAACTTTTACTGTAATAAAAGGTACATTTGTAAATATACCTCTTCTACTTATTTTGTTTATTCAAAAAATATAGTTAAGTTATATTTCAGATAAAGGACTGACAAAAAAAAAATGTAGCTCAAAGACCTTTTTTAAGAAAGTATGTCTTTTCCCATATCTTTACTCTCTGGGATACCTATTATGTATCCCATAATTCCTGTATGCACTCTTCACTTTTGTTTTTGCTAAAGGGTGCATGAACTCATGAGAGAGATCAAGAGAGAGAAAGTGAAAGGTCACTACCCAGAGGGATGGTGCACCACAATCCCTTTTCTTCCATTCTCCTCTCAGGATTCTGGGCACATGCAAATATGTTCCTGGTGTGTTTTTTACATCATTGGGTCTAGGACTCAAACTACGATGTGGGAAATGTGGGATCCAGCACCTCCATACCAACTGCTGGCCCTGTTCTCTATTTCTAATGATCAGTTTTCTTTCTTTTCACAGTTTGAACTATTTCACAGGTTGTGTCTTGAAGTTCAAAGTTTCTTCAAGTGAATGGTTTACCCAGTGTTGATTCTCTGTCTATAGAACTTTACATTTCTTGTACTATCCTTTTAATCTCCAGGATTTCTGTTTGATTCTTTTTAAAGATGTCTGTCTCTGTATTGAATCTCTCTTCTATGTCATGTATTTTTTTAAATATCCTGAAATCATTTGCCTGTGTTCTCTTGTATCTCATTGAGTTTTATTTAATCATTAATATTTTTAAATTGATTTCTCTAATTTCTTGCATTTTGCCTGTCAGTATGGAGATAGTGTATTCCTTTGAGAAAGAGACATTTCCTTGTTTTCTTCATGTTTCTTCTGTCCCTGAATTGATTTTTCAGCGCTTAATGGAGTATTTACTTCATTCTAATTTCTGCATTAGGTTTTACAATGGCAGTATTTTATCTTTTTAAAAAATTGGGCCTCTATCTACTGAATACTTTGTACATTTTCAGAAACATCAGTGGGGGTATTAAGAGTCTCAGGGCCTGAATGTATGTAGGTGAAGTATGTGTTGTACATATTTTTTTTTCTACCTGTTAGTGAGAGTATGTTTTCTTAAATCAGTGATGACTGCTGCCTTGTAGAGTAGTTGCCTGAATTTTCAGACCCTGTGTAGAGAGTAGGGTCCTTCTTTAGGAAAGGCAGCCAAGTGAAAATATCAGTTGAAAATAAGTAACAACCTCTGTCTTGAATGAATTACACACAGCAAGTACACAGGTGTTGGTTGAGGAGTTGTGACTCAAGGGGTGGCTGGCTGCTTAGTTAGTCATTTGTGTGTAATCCTTAGTGATAGAGGATGCTGTTTACACTTATGCCTGATTCTCTCCACAAGTATAGAACCACTCTGCAAGTTCTTTGATGCAGGCAGATGCAGCAAGAGTTGTTGTTTGTACAGGAGGGGCTGAGCATGCCCTTTTGTCAAACTTTGAGGTTGGATGAAAACTATGCACCAGTGCTACACAGCTGGCAGTGTGTGTGTGTCGGGAGGGGGGATAGAGCTGCATGTGTCTGCTTGCTGGGTGCCAAGGCCAGGCAGGGACTCCAAGTGTGGGACCATGAGTGAAATGCATGTCTGTTGGTGCAAGTTACATAGGTCTGTGAAGCACCCATCTTGTAGTACACTGTGCTGCACTGGTCCAGTGGTGCAAGCTGTGTGGGTCTGCCAGCCTCTGTGTGTCTTCAAAGGTAGGTGGAAGAGTTAGAGCTGTGTGTGTCTGCAAGGCCAAGGGGTGGGGATAAATCTGCACCTGAAATGTGGAAACTGTATGGGTATGCCTGTGTGTCTACTGGAATAAGCTATGTAGATCTTGTGGCCTTTGCAAATCTGTAGGGTTGGAGGGAGGGGCTAGAGTTGCTTGTGGCTGCGGCCCAATAGGAGCAGTCTGATCTGGTCTATAGACTGGGTCCCAGGGCTAGAGAATGGGTGGGGCAATGCTCCATGGCAGTACTTCATGCCTTCTAGAGGGGAGATCTCTGGCACATTCCTTTTTGTCAGTAACTCCTCCCCAGTCCTCCACATTTACTTACTATTCAGCAAGGTCTGGAGAAGGCATCAGAGAGAACAGGGAACTGCTTCTGGTGTTTCAGGAGAAGGGTAGAGGGAGTAGACATCTAGTCCTGCCAGTCAGTCAGAGGGACTGTCCTGATCTGACTGCTGGGGTGGTTCTGTTGTGCCTGGGCTTTGGCAGGGAATGTTTAACATCATTTCTAGGGTGGCAGATCCTTAGAGTACCCCAGGTTGAGCTCTTGATCTGTGTCCCTCTTAGTGTTCTCCTATAACTGAAAGGTGCTGGAGTCTAAATTGAAAGCAGAAACCTGAAAGCTAGAAGCTTTGGGAGCAGGGAGTCCCACCTCTCTTATTTCGGGAGGCTTCAGTCATTTCTGGCTGCTTTCTGAGTTTAGCCTCATTTTTCTGCCTTCCACTTGAGACTCAGCACACCCAAAGCTCCCCACAACCCGGCTGTTGTGTTCTTTCAGTATCTCCTGACTCCTCTGATCCAGATGCAGTCATATATCCAACTTTTTTGGACTTTTCTACCAGAGAAATGTCATGACAGATGTCCCTTGTTGTCCATTTTGCTCCTGCTCCTGTCAATGCTGGCTAAATATTAAAAAAATTGGGGGGACCAGCAGTTAGCACAATGGCTATGTTACTAGACTCCCATGTAGTTGACCGCGGTTCAAGTCCTGGACCCAGCAGCTTAAACTCATGCCAGGCGCGTGTGCATGCGTGCCCAAGATCCCGAAAGGAGAATGGAGGTGAAGGGATTGTTGCATGGCCATCCTCTGGGGGGTGATTTCTCACTTTCTGTCTCTCTCTCTTTCTGGTGAGCGCATGTGCCCCATAGCAAAAACCTCTCCAAAAAAAGAAAAAAAAATGGGTATTGGGGTGAGCAGGTGACATGGTTCCCACATTGGTGACTGCAAGGTTTTAATTCCTGATACAGTGACCTGAGAAACATGCTGAGTGTGCAAGCATGCATGCCCCAAATCCCAAGAGAATGGAGGAGAAGGCATTGAGGCATGGTCATCTCCCTTGAAGGGTGATTTCCTACTTCCCCACTCTGTCTTTGTCTCTCCAAAGAGTCCACATACTCTATAGCAAAAACTAATAAATAATAATTTAGGAGGAATATCTTGATCTTTGTGGCCTGTCTGCAAAGTCTACTTCAAATAAAGGAATCGAACTGTGACTGAACATCATGATTGACACTTGTTTCTAGCCTGCAAGATTTTACAAGGGTAACCAGAGCATGCTCATCAGCTTCCTAACTTTATAGTAGTTGTCTGATTGGGGGCCAGACAGCAATGTCTGCTCCTCTCAAATCATAGAGAGTACAGGCTACATAGGTGCTTAAAGTCATTCATCTCACAAATAAAAAGCTAAACCCCCTGAGTAATATCTAAAATGTTGAGTAGTGTATGTAGAGTCAAGGACACAGTGGTGGTAACAAACCACTGTATTGACTTGTCTGTAAGTCAGTTGGTGGGTCAGGCCTGCAGAAACTAACCTATGATGTCTAAGTTTCCTAGTGTTCTCAAACATCTGCCTCTTTAACTATTTTAAAAGATACATAGCTAGGTCTTGGTCCAAAGATTTTTGGCAAGCACCTGAAATACCAGGCTGGACTGATGAGAAAGTAAAACTAACGAGGCATATTGCTCTTCAATGGGGATTAAGAGAATGATCAGATCAGTGAAGTGACTAGGGTACAAAGAAATTCAACAGAGGACAAACAAGATCTTGGAGAGAGAATGGAAACGATTTCCCCAGAGGGAGTCAAGAAGTACCAGTTGTGAGGGGCTTGTTAATGCTGTGAATGAATCAAAATAAAATCTAGTGAGGGAGCTTTGGGGTTGGGGTGGCTGTGCTAAACATTTTGGACAGATTTGAGGGAAGAAGACTAGTGAAATGGGCACTGAAAATTTTAGCTGGAATTAGGTGACTTTGGGGGTAGCACAGAGATTATAGGTGAGAATGTAGTCATTGTTTCTCTCTCAGGAAGTTTCCCGGGAAATATATGAAAATATAAGAGAGAAGAGACAGGGAGAGGAAGGAACATTAATTGGGAAGAAGAGGTGAAAGAATAGATTCGTAGTCGTGGGTTAATTGCTGTCTGATGGGAGAGTATTTCCTGATGTAGAATTATCCAATTTAGGGAATAGAGAGTAGACAAGAATAGATTCAATAGTGGATTTTTTTTTTAAATTCATACTAACTAAGGAATACTTGACCTTATTTCTTTCATATAGGTATCTCCAAGAACATATGCAAGAAAGATAAATAGGTAAGAAAGATAAATATCTGAGTCAAAAAGAAAAGGAGAAACAAAAGGGAAACCAGGCTCTAGGTTCTAGCTCTACATGTGGAGGAGGAGGACTGAATTCAGTTTAAGGATTAGGTTATGGTTGGGAAGACTCAGCTCAACTGCCCATTGCAATGAGTAGGAGAATAGCAGAAGAAAATGGAGCCCAGGGGTTTAATCGTGTTATTACTAGTGCAAGGAAAAGAAAGATCTCTTTCTATGTCTCTGAAGTAGTGTTAGTCTTCCTCTTGTGGATTGCAAGGTGTTGGTCGACTTGTCTCTAGGTGGAGTTAAAAGTCCAGGTTTAGTCTCTTGTCAAGCTAGCTTCTCAACTCCAATTTTACCAGTTAAAAAACTGATGTTCAATTCATTTTGGAGGCCTGAGTCTATTTCTTGGTTTGCTCAGAACTCAGTGTGAAGAGTGATCAATTAGTCTAAAAAAATGCCTGAGTTTTCTATATGATAGGTCTGTCTTAAATTTTCTATGAAACCCTTTTAATTTAAACTTCCCCAAAACCCTGTGAGATTGCTTTCATCCCCACTTCACAGATGAAGAACATGAGGTTCAGAGAGTTTCAGTAACTCATCCATTGTTCAAGTATCAGAATGGGAATTACAGCATATATTTATATAACTCCGAAGTTGAACTCTCTCTTTTTAAAAGTTTCTTTTCCTTCCTTCCTTCCTTCCTTCCTTCCTTCCTTCCTTCCTTCCTTCCTTCCTTCCTTCCTTCCTTCCTTCCTTCCTTCCTTTCTTTTTCTTCTTCTTCTTTCTTTCTTCAATGACAGAGGGAGACAGAAAGAGAAAGAAAGAGAGAGAGAAAGACACACACACACACACACACACACACATACACATTCATACCTTTGACAGATTCTCAAATTCTCATTCTGCAGCCTGCTTTTCCTAGCTTTTCATCTTGTCAGGATCTTGGAAACACACACACACCCACACACAACAGGCATGTTTTCAAGCCAGTCCAGGGATCCAAACCTGGAGTTGGCCATGTGGCTTTCAGCACTTCAGCTCAGTTTGCTAAATATGCCACCACCCTATGCTCAGACACCCAAATTTCTACTGTTTTCTTGTGATGATTTTTGGAAGGAGTCTTATATTTTCCGGCTGTCATGTAATTCCTCCGCCTCAATCCTTCCATCCCAGTATGTTTCCTAGAAAGTAATCTTCAGGAATTACTGGATATAGTTGATACCTCTAAATTCACAGGTTCATTAGAGTCAAAGAAAAGAGACAAAAAGATATCACATTTGCATTGTTATCGTTTTTCATTTCATTCAGATTATGTTTGATAGCTGACTTGAAACTTGTGGGGTGCACGTATCGCAGATGAAATGATGTGACCAAGACTTTTTTACTGCCTGACAAAAGGAGAATGATGTATGATGGAGCAGCTGAGGAGAGGAAGCTGCCTGTTATCCACTCAGTCATTTATTCAGTCTCTGGCAACAGAACAAATTCTGAACATCTTTCATATACAAGACTCTGTGCTAGACTCTCAAGGTAAAAGACAAGAGTTATAATAACAATAGCAGCAATAACAACAGTATTAGCTAACACTTACTGGAGGCTTATTTTGCACTTGGCATTTGTACTAAAAGATTTCACAGGAATTAGTATTATCCCTATTTTTGGTGATAAATTTATGCATAAGTTGTAGGTTGCCAAGGGTCACATTACTTTATAGATGGGAAAATGAATAATAACATTATTTATCCTTGAAGAATTCAGAAAACATAGACTAATATGTGAAAATAAAATTTACAGTAAACAAGTATATTCTTAGATATAAAGAAAACGGGAAGACTTAAAAATAAGGTCTATTATTGTTTCATAAACATCAAATTTGCCACGAGTCATCAACATACCTGGGCCTCTTTTTTAGATGCTGTGAGATAAATGCCTCCTGTTTTTCCTAGTGTTACAGTTTATATGATAGCTTGAATTGCTCATTGAATTCTAAGCACACAGAAGTTTGTGGCCTGGAAATGGATCCAGCTCAGCACAACTTGGTAATCTGGAGCAGGTAGATTGTCTACACTGGGGGAAGAATAGGAGGAGCATTTACTTCCTCCATACCAAGAACATCTATTACTGTCAGCCAGCACAGGCCAGAGCAGATGCAGCTGCTGAGAGGCCTGCAGATAACTCCTGTGGTTAACCCCTCCTAATCTGCACACAAGCCTTTTGTTGCTGCTTACTGGTTTGCCTGGTCTGAAGGGGTCAAGGCACAGGTGGCATCCTTCTTGCTGAATCTCTTTTGACCAGTTGCCTTGTAGCCACTGGTTTTTGTCTTGTTACCATGTCTCATTCAGGAGCCTCGATGTCTTGTAAAGCAGTATATACGTTGAGTTCGGCCTCAGAAGTGGGTGTACCCTCCCCATGCTTCTGTACCTCTAGGGTGGGCAAACTAGCCTCCTGTTTGCTGAGTGGCTGTATGTGCAAATTGATTGCTAGGTACTCATTTGCCCACTGTAGGTCTCTGAAATTGCAGATACAGAGGTGGGATGGCAGTATGTGGGTCGATGAGGGGTGGATTGGTGTGGGCTGCATATGACAAGAGCCCCTATTGTGCCTGCTTTTGAATATGGTATCCTGGAGCTAATGACACCTCTCAATTAAATTGCAATTTTGCTCTCAGTCGCTTTGCCCTATTGTCCAAACCACTTGACCTGTCAAGCAGAGGAAGAGAGTGTGTAGAAGGTGTGTGGGAAAGGAAAATTCCCTTTCTGCTCACAGGGAAAGAAGCCTGTTCACATTCAGAGGGGCCCTCAACTTTTCAGAGCTGGTCTGGCCTATCTCTAGAAATAATCGGATGCAAATAAAACAAAGCTTTCAGCTCTGGCTGTGCAGTATTCTCTATCTGCACCGTGAGTCACTGTGCCCATAGTAATGGCTTGCCTTGTGAGCTGCTATCAAGTGTGTGCGTGTTTTTCTTTTTGAGAGATGACAGTTCCCAAGTGAAAGGACACTTCGGCTCTGATAAAACTTTCCTTCTATTGTTTGAGTTTTGTGTTTGTTTTCTGGCAAAGCCCACTGCTGCTTGAGCATTGTGTGCCACGGAACATTTTCCATTTTTGTATGGAGAGGCCAGCCAGGGTCTTTGGGGGGTTCTTACTAGTATTGCCTGAAGCGAATACCACAGCTCAATAGCAATTTAATATTGTAATCAGGGAGCAAACTGTGCAGTTTTGGCACATTGTGATAATTATTAACTACATCTATTAGTGTTACGGTTCTAGTAACTAATATTTACAAAAGGTTCCCTGTGTAGGGGAGACCTTGCCCAGACACAAATGTCTGAGTTATTCCTAAGTGATTGTCAGAGGCCCTTTGAGCCAATGTTGATGTTCACTGTTTAAAGATAAAGCATCAATCCTGAGAAATGAGACTTCAAAAGGCCTGGCTCATGAATAACGAATTCTCAGGGTGTAAATCTATGCTGAGGTTTGGAACATTTTGTGAGTTTTTGGGAAAGTTTTCCTGGGGAAAAATAATTGAAGAGATAAGTTGACAGAGAGAGAGAGAGAGAAAACCAGAAGGTAAACTAAAAAGAAAAAACTAATTCGTACCACCCAGGAAAAGTTTAAAGCATGTGCAAATGGAGTAGCTGTGAAATATTAGTATTCTGATACTCCTAGTGTGCTATCTGGGTGCTGTGGGTGTTGGTGGGTGGTTTTTGAGGGTGGGATGCAGCTGTATGTTGTAATCCCTGCTCTTTAGCACAGATTCAACAAAATCAGTCATGGGAGAGCAATGAAGGTAAAAGCAATCTACAAGCTCCCTAATTCTGCCATTGTTCAAATGATGTTCCCAGATAGTATCAATGCCTTGAATCTATCAGTTATAAATGTCATCGTATCCATCCCTCCCCTGGCCCCTGCTGGCCAAACCTTCAATAGCATTATTTAAGGAACAGAGTTTATTGCTAAGTAGTATTCTGGGCTAGAAGAACAATTTGATATCACTTTTCTAAATACTCTTAAATTTTGAATAGAATACTATTAAAAGAAATGACCATTCTTATTGGTTACTAATAAGAATGCTTTATTTGTATGTTTTGATTTTTCATGCACACACACACTCATACACATTCCTCCTTGGCATATCTGCATAAGGCAAATGTGTCTACAAGGTTAAGGTGTTGGAAATATTTGAAAAATATCTCAACCTAATGTTGAAATTAAAATGCTTTAAAACATACTTGGGGTAGTGTGTGTTTTATTTCATTCAGAAATCTATAGATTCATGATAATTTCACAGATTCACAAATATCTGTACATTGACAATGTACAGATATTTCTTGACTAACAATGGGATTATATACTAATAAGCCCATAATGAGTTGAAAATATTGTACATAAAAAATACATTCAAGGGCCAGCCAGTGGCATGGTAACTAGATCAGATGGATCTCAAATGGCTGACTGAGTGCTTCGAGTTCCAGCCTGTACATTGACAATGTACAGATATTTCTTGACTAACAACGGGATTATATACTAATAAGTCCATAATGAGTTGAAAATATTGTACATAAAAAATACATTCAAGGTAACTAGATCAGAGGGATCTCAAATGGCTGACTGAGTGCTTTGAGTTCCAGACTTGGTGGCCTGAAAATCATACCAGGCACATGTTTGAGTCTGTCCACAATTCTGAGAGGAGACTGGAGGAGAAGGGATTGCAGTATGATCATCCGCCCTGAGAGGTGCTTTCTCACTCTTCTTCTTTCTCTCTTTCTCTCTGGTGAGCACACAAGCCCTATAGGAAGATAAGAAAAATAATCTATTTCATATACCTAGCCCAATGAATGTCATAGTTTAACCTCACCTCTGCTGTAGAATACCAGTTGTTTCTCCTTGTGGTTGAATGGCTGACAGTGAACTGCAGCTCACTGCCTGCTGTTGCCCAGCACCACAAGAGAGAATTGTACAATATATCACTGACCCATGAAAAGATCAAAATTCAAAGTATGGTTTCTACTGACTGTAAGTTTTATGCCATCATAAAGTTGAAAAGTTGTAAGTCCAACAGTATATATAAGTTGGGGATATCTGTGATTGGGCTTTTGGCCATTCTGAAATGAAACTAAAAAGAATTCGTTCATTATCCTGATCTATTTAAATGGTGTTGTACAAAGTGCTGTTGGTCCTTCACTTGCCCAAGCACTCTACCACCAGAACTTCTGTGAGTATTGGCAGCCCACTCACCACTGCTTCTGTCTCAGAACTTCCCTCCACAGAGGAGGCCTTCCCCTGCCTCAAGGCAAAGATAGCCCTGCAGGGTGGATCGCATCTCAGACTTTTTGCTGATCAGGCCCAGGGAGGATCTGATTTGTTACCACATCCTTTCTGGTGTACCTCCTGTCTTTCTTACCCTGTTTTTCACATTCCCCTGTAAGTGTTTTCTGAAGACAATTGTTTTTTTTTTTGGATAGGTTTTTGCTATAGGGCACGTGTGCTCGCCAGAAAGACAAAGAGAGACAGAGAGACAGAAAGCGAGAAATCACCCCCCAGGGGTGATGGCTATGTCACAGTCCCTTCTCCTCCATTCTCCTCTTGGGATCTTGGGCACGCATGCACATGCACCCGGCATGAGTTTAAGCCACTGGGTCTGGAACTCAAACTGTGGTTGCCTACATGGGAGTCCAGCAACATAGGCATTACACTAACTGCTGGTCCCAAGACAATTTTCTACATAAAGCACATGGACCAAATCCTGTCTCCAGTTCTTCCAAGAAAGCATTTGCTTCCTAAGGCATTTGCCTACTTGTCAAACACAAGTCCAGCTTTTGATCTAGAGAAATATATGTCAGAAAGTTACAAAAAAAAAATTGGCTAATATAATTTTTTACCTTAATAAATTGGAATGAAATTTCAATGAACTATGTGCCAAATAAACCATCCAGTCATTTGTCTACCCATTTACTATTTATTGATGGTCAAATATGTGTTAGGCATTGTGTTATGTATTATGGGAGTACAGAGAATCATAAGCCATGGTCCTTACCCTCAAGGAGTTTTCCATAGATATGGAAAGATATACATATGGGTGTAATGGGAAAAGCACAGACTGGAGTCAGCAAGGCCTGGATTCAATCCTGTTTCTGCCACTTATTATCAGTGGGATCTTATACAAATGATCTAAACCCATTAACCTAAGCTTCCTCATCTATTAAATGGAAATAAAAATAACTCCTTTGTAGGGTGGTTGGGAGAATTAACTCAGTGCTCAAAACACAGTACTTGCTCCATAAGTGGCTAGTTAATATTATTAACAGGGAAATGTGGAATAATATATTTCCATAAGAAGTTACACTTATAGTATTTTGAGTATATGGTATTCAGTAGAAGATAACTAAATATTTCAGTTAGGAATAGGTTTGACTTTTTTAAAAAAAGAGATCCAAGTTAATAGTGACTTAAACAAATTAGAAGTTTATTTTTCCTTCAGATAAAGTACAGAGGTCAGCAGTAACACTAGTGTGGCAGTTCTAGTTCATAAGGTCTTCAGGAATTAAGGCTCTTTTTGGCTAATAATTATACCATCCTGAGGCTACGGTAAGCCTCCTAATAGTACAAGATGCTCTAGCTCTCATAACTACATTCCAGGAAGATGAGTGCAGGAAAAGATGATAAAAATATGGATGAAGTATATACAAAAGCCATTTTTTTTTTCTGTAAATGGAAGTTATCTCAAAACCTACACTATATCCTGCCTACATTGCACTGTCTGGAACTTAGCTGCTTGGCCACAGCTAGCTGCAAGGGAAGTTGAGAAATGTAGCCACTATTCTGGATGATTATATGCCTAGCTCAGATGTGGAGTTCTATTTATACAGGAATTCTATTTCTACAGCTATTGAGGGACAGCTAGCAAATCAGTCATACACCTAGAATGTCCTCTTGGAGGAATAAACATTTTAGCTAGGTCTTGAAGACCAGATAAAATTCAGAATGGAGGTAGGAAAGAAGATATTTTTGCTTGAAAGAAAAACTACAACAAAGGGGAGAGTGAAAAAAAAGAAAAGGATTTTAATAAGCTAAACTGAATTGGTCATTCACAAATCTGTTCATTTTTTCATTATTTATTCTTTGTGTACCCACAATGGCATTGTGTAGGTACTGTGGATACTGCCATAAAATAGCAAACAATTCCTTGTACTCATGAAGTTTGTGTTGCTCAATATTAAGACAAATAAATAGCAAATAAAGGAATACAAAAATATTTATGGGGTGATAACTACTATAAAGGAATAAAGCAGTCATGAAGATTGACCATAATTTAGTCATAAAAATCTTCTCTGAGCTGGGCCTCAGTGGTTAAGTGTTGTACATTGGGAACTGGGTCCCACATGGCCTACCTTGGTCCAGGTGTCAATCCTAGCCCTTGTGAATTGAGAAGCATGCTGGGCACTTGCATATGCATGCCCAAGGTCCTGAAGGGGATGGAGAAATGGAAGATAAAGGATTGAGGTATGACCATGCCTCATTGTGGGGTGGTTTTTCTCTTTCTGGCAAGCTCACCTATTCTCTGGCAATTAAAAAAATTCTCTTGGGGGCCATCAGGTGGCATGGAGGTTAAGGTAGTTGGATCCAGTATGACTGATTCTGCAGTTCAAGTCTGAGACCTGGCAACTTGAATATCATGCTGGGCATATGTGTGTGCATGCCCAAAATTCTGAGAGGAGAATGAATGAGAAGGGATTGCAGTGTGGACATACCCCCAGGGAGCTATTTCTCACATTTCTCATTTCTTTCTCTGTCTCTGACTCTGGCGAGCACACATGCCCTATAGCAAAAGAAAAACAAAACAAAACAAAACCAAAAAAAAAAAATGAAAACAAAAAATCCTCTCTGAGCAGACGATATTTGACCAGAAGACTGAAATGAAAATAAACCAGCCATGGTCCTCACTGGAAAGTGCTTCTTGAGAGTCATCTACTTGTTATCCCAATGGTGTTGGATTCTTAATCTTATATTTGGAAAATTTCAGGGCAATGTTTTTAAAAGTGTATTTTAAAGATGCCCCGCATCAGAATAACCCTGGCTTTTGTATAAAATACAAATTTCTGGGTTCCATCCCAGAACCACTTACAATTCCTAGGATGGGGTCCTGGAATCTGCCTTTTAAAGCATTAGAATGAGATTGGTGAGCTCTCTGTATCCATATGGACAATGTTGTTCAGGAGTGCTTCTCTATCAGATCTCGAGGGTTATTTGTCTTCTTACCCTCTCTCTCTACCCCTCTCCCAAAATTTAAGGAGCAAAAGAAAAACTTAGAGTCTTTCCTATGTCTTATTCCATTTCCAGAAAGAAGGCGTCTTTCCTATGTCTTATTCCATTTCCAGAAATTTGAATGGGGACCAGGGATAGCACAGATTCTTCAAGAACATATAGTTAGGGCTATAGTTATTATGGGAAGAGTTGTTCAAAATTCTCTTCACAGTAGTATGTAGGGTTGAATTAGGGGGAGCCAGGAAGAACAGTGTGAAGGTGGGTATAGAGCTCAGAAATAATGGGGTGAGGGTCAATTTGGGTCTGGTCCTTAGGAGAAAAATGCTTTCTATCTACCCTAGTAGTTGGGATGGTCGGATAGGTTATAGGATGCCTTCTGCTGAGGAGATGTCTTCTCTGTTTCATGTAAGGCCCAGCAAGACTGGGCTGGGTCTAGATGTAGAGAAGCATGGAATGAATGGCAGAGATAGGCTTTTGTTTTGACTAGATTGGAAAATACTTGGAAGACATGTCATTATTTCTCCTCCTAATCCTTTAGCAGCTGTTGATCATTTATCACAGCAGTTTCTAGCCTCGTAATTTATCTGAACACAGTGCTCCGGGCATCCATTACCAATAGATGGTTATTAATATGGAATTACTGCCATATTTGGGTTTTAGGGATACAGGTGACAGTAGTCTCTGAGACTTAGTCATAAACCACTTCCAGTGTTTATTTATTGGGATGTGTTTTGGGCTATACTATGTGCCAGGCATTATACTAGGTGTTGGAGATACAACAATAAATAAAATAAACAAAATCCCTCACCCTTGAAATATGTGTTCTAGTAGGGTAAGAGAGATTAAAAAAATACAGAAGTTATGTTTGCAAAGGTATAATCATTTATAACATGTATAAATTAGGTAAACATGTAATGTTACATAACGTTTTATACATATATAAAATGTTAGGTAGCAGTAAGAGATATGGAGAAAAATAAAGCATAGTAGGTGGAATGAATGATACTAGGTTATTGTTTTAAGGGGAAGTCTCTTAAAGGAAGTGACATTCAAATAGAGACCTGGATGAAATATGGTTATGAGCCATGTGGATATATCCATGAAAGAAGACTAGAAAGAGATTTTTTAGTTATTATACTAACCAGTAGTAAAAACTATGAAATTGCCTAGAGAAACATTTGGGTCATGCATTTCTTGGAAACCAAGCATCAGAGAACAGGGAGCTGAATGAAGAGTAGCTCAAAGAAAACACCCACTTTCAAGATGATTGTCCTGTCTTCAGGAATAACTGAATCCTGGGGATTATGAGTCAAGCATCTAAATCTTAAAATGTGTGATTAGTTGAATGTGAACCAACTATGGATCATCTTTAATTATTTAACAATGGTTAATATTTTAGTGTTTGCTCTGTGTCTGGCACTGTTATTTACATGTGTAAACTTTATTTGACTATCACAACATTTAGAGGTAAATTATTACCAGCTGCGCTCTACAATAAGGAAACCAAAGCACAGAGTTTAAGTAACTTGTTGAAAATTACGTACAGCAAATGGTAGAAGGAGTCAAACCCAAGTAGTCTGACTCCAGCTTCATAGTGTAGTACAATAAAACCTTGGAGTCTTAATCTTTTTTGCTTTGCTTTTGTTTCTGCATCTTGTGATACATGACTCATCTTCTGGTTTGTCATGTAACAGAAAATTTAGGATTTTGATAGCAGAAGACTGACTCAACATTCAAGTCTGTTTGACTTCCAATATAGGTTCTCGGTAATCAAGAGAGGAGGAAAGCTGAGGATGAATATTATGCTTTCACAATAGATTGGAAAAGAGTAGAGAGAACATTAGATCAACTTGGTGTATTGAAGAAGTCAGGCCTGAAAAGGTAAGGCTGGAAATGGTAGAAGCCGACAGTGAGCATTATGAGAGGCTGCAAAGCACCATCAGTGATATTAGCAGAGATGCCCATGGAAATAATGCCAACCCTGCAGAAGGTCCCCAGAGTGTAAGAGAGTGTAGCCAGTGGTCTGAGTGGGAGAACTAAGAAAAACTGGGTTTGCTTTTCTTGGGACTCTCAGATAAAAGTCATCTATTATGAGCTGCCTGCACATCACTTGTGGATCATCCAGCAGAAGGAGGTATACCTATGTCCACAGAGTTCGTTGACTTGCACTATAAAGGCTCTGAGGAGACAGTCTTCCTGGGTCCTATTCTTTAGAGGCAATGCTGATATTGAAAAGAAAGTGCAAGTATGAGTGAAGTACGTTGATGATATATAGACGGGTGGGTGTATGTAAGTGCTGAGGACTGGCATAGTGAAAGGCAGTCCATTGCAATTATGGAAGCTGGTATCATCTAACTGTAGGGCACTAGAGGATTAATTTCTTACAATGAAATCACATGGTAGAAAGAAGTATACTTAGATACTTGTGTTCTGAGGTTTGGAAAATTTAGAGGGAAAGTTGCAGTCCCAAGAGTTACTGAATTTCATTCAATCATAGGAAATAAATTCTCAGTAAATACTAAAAAGATACCATATCATTGTTTCTGTTTTGTTTGCTTTTTAAAAAGTTGTATTTATTTTTATTTATGACAGAGAGTGTGTGTGTGTGCATGTTCAAGAGACAAGGAGTGGTGAGAGAGAAAGGAAGATAAGAACACTACTTATAAAACTACAAAATATTGGGACCAGCAGTTAGCGTAATGGCTATATCGCTGGACTCCCACATAGTTGACTGTGGTTCACGTCCCGGACCCGGTGACTTAAAACTCACGCCAGGCACGTGTGCGTGCATGCCCAAGATCCCAAGAGAAGAACAGAGGAGAAGGGATTACGGTATGGCCATTCCCCCTGGGGAGTGAATTCTTGCTTTCTGTCTCTCTGTCTCTTTCTGTCTGTCTGGCGAGCTCACGTGCTCTATGGCAAAAACTTCTCCAAAAAAAAAAAAAAAAACCTACAAAATATCTAAGAATTCATGTGAATAATATGCAAAACACCTTTTGGAAGAATTATATAGACATTGAAGGACACACAAAAGTGGAATAGAATTAAATGCAAATTTAAACAGTAAAATATAGAAGATTGGCAAAAATAAAAGTATCTTGGGGGCTGGACACTGGCATAGTAGTAAAACTCCATGCTCTGTGAGACGACCTTACATGGGAAGGCTCTATGTTCATGTCCAGAGACCTTCCTGTGTATACCTGTGTGGTGGAGGGCTGACTGAGACTGGGATAGGATCTCAGTGTCAAGATCTTGTTCAATGTGTGATCTTTTTGCCTTCTTGCTCATGGAAGAACTAAATAAACTTCTAATTAATAAATAAAACAATCTCAACTATACCAAATGTTGAAGGAATGGTAAGATAGAAATTTGCATATACATCTTGGGGGACAGTAAAGTGGTACAACCACCTTGGAGAACAACTGGCTTTACTGTAATAGCAATAAACTGGAAATAACCTATTTATTAATGAATATGGACATTAATAGAGAATCTTTGGCTCTATTTATACAATGGATTAATACTACACTGCAATTGAAGATGAATAAATGAGGTCTGTATGTATCATTGATTGTATCTCAATATAGAATGGTAAGTAAAAAAGTCAAGTTATGTAGAGATTCAACATTACTTATGTAAACTGAACACACACAACACAGTATAATAAATTCTTTTAGACATTAATGTGGTTCAAGTGTACAAAGGCAGACTGGTTTTCTCGGAGATAGGAGTAAAGGAAATGAGATGGGTGGGAGACAGAAATGTAGGCTCTCAAGTTTTATTTTTGGAATACAGTATTAATAAATGTGAACATTTTAAGACATTGGGTGATGGAGACTCAAGTATCTGTTATGCTTTTCTCTATAATAAATAACTTTACAGAACCTTTTAATAATAAAACATATATACGTAGGTCTCTAACCCATTGTAATTCCTTGTAACTTAAAAAAAATTGATCTTGTCAGTTTTCTCTTTATAGAGCACATGATGCATTAAAGTCCTTTGGCAAGGTCTCCTCAAAATGAAATAACAATTTACATAAATATATAAAGTACCATGACTGACAAGGTTAAAATAAAAAATATATACCTATGAAATAAGAAAAGATTTGCCTTAAATATTTCATTAGTCCAAAAAAGGATACTCAGAGAAAATTTTGCTTTGTGATTGACAGAGAACTATTCCCTGTATGATCTCAAAGGGTAAAACACAGGTCTGTGTGAGAAGACTGTAGGGAGAGAGGTTTTAGATCAACATAAAGAAAACTTCCTAACAGCTAGTGGTTTGATAGCACCAGAATGTATCTCTTATTTGTGTCACAGTCTAATACAGGTTGGAAAACTCTCCCATGCAGCCCTCTTGAGTAATTATTCAAGTGTCCAATCTCCCTTCCTTCTGTATGTCTACCTCATCAATAGGTCATGCCTAAGGGCAACACCAAAGGAGAAGAGAAAACATGGACGGTCATGTAGTGCGTTTTGTGTTCAGGCCTCACATCATTCCTATTATTAGATTGGTCAAAGTCAATCACATCATCCCAATGTAACGGCCGGGGAGGCTGTGTTTAAGCAATCTTGCTGCATGGCCAAGGCCAGGAGGAAGAGAAGAAAATGGGATGTGGATGTGTAGCACAGTCTCTGCCAGAGATGTGAAAGCAAGAGAGAGTGAAAAGATAGAGATTCTTATTTTATTTATTTTATCTTTTACAACATCTTCACTCCTTTCCCCCAGGGAGAGGATAATATCAGCTATAAATTGTTGCCTAGAATAAGTCTCTGTTGTAATAGGAGGAGAGAAGGCCAAAGGGACGACATAGTTAGAGAACTTAGAAAAACCTAATACGTTTGAGTCAGCAGGACCTGATGGCTTGCCCTGTAGGATACTGAATGAATTTTCAACTTTCATCTGAGGACTATTAGCCAGTGTTTCCCCCAAATCACAGAGGATTGGAAAAACCCCTAAGGGTAGCAAAAGGGTAAATGAGGTGCCCATCTTTGAGAGAAAGATAGAATGACCCTGGAAATTTTAGACCTGTGAGCATAACATCAATACCTGGGAAGATCTTGGAATAAATCATCAGATAATCAATTGGATAGCACCTGAAAGGACATAAAATACTAAGTAGCAATCATTAAAGCTTTGTGAAGAGCAAATAGTGCCAGGCCAATTTAATTTCCTCTCATGATTGTGAGGGGTGACATAGACCAGGGGAATTGATCAGTAGGATCTATCTCAATTTTCGTAAAGATTTTGATTTTTTTAAACTAAGCATTGTCTTTGACGTGTTAGAAAAGCATGTTCCTATCTACATTTCTTCTAGAGGCTAGAAGGCTTCACTCCACAGGGAGTCATAATGGCTCAGCATCAATCTAGGGGGACATATTGAGTGCTGTCCCAGAGGTATTGGGAGCAAGATCTATCCTAGTCAATAACTATATTGATGGCCTGGATGAAGGAATTAGGACTATACTCATTAAATTTTTAACTGGCACTAAATTAAGTGGGGTTGTTTCTGTTTTGCAGGACAGAAATAAAATTCAAAATGGCTTTGACTCATTGAAAAGATGGCTCCACAAAACTGGGATAAATGTCAATGGGGACAGGTGTAATGGGGCACAGGTGCCCCCATGGCTCTAGAACAGTGCCTCAGGCATATTCAGCACTCAGCAAATATTTTTAGTACCTTCCTTGTGAAGGTGTTATGATTAAAGTGTGACAGTGGTGAAGTGTTCTGCAAAACACAAAGTACCTTATAAATGGTTAAAGGTCTGCACCAATGTGAAGAACATTATTATTAAAGGCAAGGAAATATGTCCTGTGAGGAAATGAAAAAGCATGTGGAGTTCCTTAATCAAGAAAAAAGAGAAGAATAGGGATGATTTCATGATTGCAACCATTTTATGAATTTTTAATAGAAGAGGTATTTATTTCTTCTCCATTTGTGTGAAGGAAAAATGGGCGTATCTTAGTCCATTATTGTGTTGCTAACAGAAGAACTTCAAACTGGGTTTAATTAAAAAAAAAAAAAAAGGTGTATTTGACCTAAGGCAGTGGTGGATGGACAGTCCAGAGGCCAGAACTAGTTTATGGGAACTAGTCCCTTCTTGGAAAAGATGGCACTCTGTCTTGGGAGACAACATTATTCTATTCATGAAGATTATGCCTCCACCATTCAAATCCTATCTACTAGGCCTTACCTCTCAATAATCTCACAACCTCCCAGTATCATTATCTCAGGACAAAACTCCAAAACATGAAGCTTTTGGAGACAAATCATTAAATCAACCATAGCAAGGCTTAAATGGTACAAGATGTATTTCAGTTAGATATGGACTGGGTTCCCATATGAGGATACTCAAACCTTCTCTTTCCTTGCATATGAAAGAGTAAGGTCTCTGCAGGTCTTTGTATATCTAGTATCTAGAACAGGTGTTGACATAGAAAGCAAATATTGTTGAAGAAGTAAATGTCAGGGCATAAAATACTGGCTTAGAATTTGGAGAGCCATCATTTCCAGAAATCTTAAAAATATAGGGATTATTTATTCTAGGAGCTGAAATGATCTTTCCAATATTGGCTTCATAATTGTATGTGTATATAAAAAATTGAAAATAATTACATATTCTCACCCTAGTCTTAACTTCTGTAACTGTTCATGAATAGGACTATTGGTGAGAGATAAAAGGAGGCAAAACTTTACTGATCTCAATCTCATCATTACCTTCTCACTAACTATAAAACGTCTAATAAAAAAGGAAAAGGAAAGGAAATACTGCTTTTTTTCTTCATTAACTTTTTAAAATTTCATTTTCTTTTATATATTCAATCACATTATTATTTGGATTACAAAATGGATATTTCAACAGGTGAACATTTCTCCCTAGTACAGTTGATAAAACTACAAAATATCTTCAACAGATAATACCACATTTCTTTGTGCCATTAATGCTTCGCCTTCCTATTTTTCTTCTAAATGTCCTTCCTCAGACCCTCCTCTTTCACACACACTATATCTGGTATTTACATCTATATACTGTGTTTCTATATCCTTTAGAATTAGTTTCAGTCATAGAGTACCGACACGCGGTATGTATTATGTGGGGATATACAATACCTCTCCTTCATAGCCTGGCTTGCTTCACTCAGCAGTATATCTTCCATATTTATTCACTTCCTGTCAAAAGCCAGGTTTTTTTTTTTATGGCTGAATAGTATTCCATAGAGTATATGTGCCACAGTTTTTCTATCCATTCATCTGTTCATGGGCATTTGGGTTGTTTCCATGACTTAGCAATTGTGAATAGGGCCACAATAAACATTGATGTGCAAGCACTTTTCCAATTAAGTATTCTTCTGTCCTTTGGGTAGATACCAAGGAGTGGGATTGCTGGATCGTATGGTAGAGATTCCTCAAAAATCTACAAATAGAATTACCATATGATCTAGCAATCTCACTCCTTGGAAGTACTGCTTTTTACAATTTCTGCTAAGATTGTATCTGTTCTCTATGTCTCAGCTGTTCATTGCCATGCTTGTTTTCTAGAACCTCTGATCCAAGCCATGTGAACCAGGATGTGGCTGGTGCTGGGATGTTTCCTCCTCAGCTTTACTCTAAGGCTTGGGAAGGGACAGGATGAGATAGAAACGTCCCTGCTCCTGTTGCTGGGGCATTTATTCTCAAATATATATATGTATACACATACTTATATATATATGTATATATATATTTATTGGTTTATTATACATTAAAATATATCTTATTTAAACAAATATATGTATATATACTCATAAAAATATATGTATATATATGTGTATATATATTTATTGGTTTATTATATAATTAAGATATATCTTATTTAAATAACATCAATTGTTTGAGTTTTAAATAAAGTCATGAATTCAACACATACGTATTCTAGAATCACATCCAAAAGGGGTCATTCTTTGGGCAATCAATCTAGATGGCTGCCTTGTAACTTCTGTAGTTGCTGTCAGTGCCTTGGAGCAGAAAATGTCCACACCCCTTCTCAATTTCTGGGTAGGCAAGATGAACTGAGTTTGTATTGGGAATTATGCATCAAAGGCAGAAATTTTAACTTGGGGTTTGGACATTGACCTATGATAGGTCAGTGAACCACCTGTAGTCAAAATATATTTTCCTGTGTATATGGGCATGTGCTTTTTCTTAGGGAAATGATCCATTGTTTAAGAAAAACTATCCTGGGGTTTTAGGAAAAAATCAAATGGCAAATGTGTTGGGTTGCCTTTACTGAGATCAAAGGGATGGTAGAAAAAGAGCTTTGGTACAGTTTCTATTTGTGATATAGGGAACTTGGGAGTCAGACACATCTAGGAGAGGTCTATCTGTTAGTAGCAAAATGCCAGGCATGAGGATACATGTTTGTAAAAGCTTGGGGGAGGGACCACAGTTCCAAACTCAGAGGAGCACATAAAATTATTTTATTTCTTAAAATATAATTCTGTTAGAACCTGTATCCTACTGAGATGGCAGGAAACTTAGTCTTGATTAGTTCAAGGTTCCCCTTCTCTAGAGCTATGAGAAAATTCTAGAAGTTTGACATATTTCAAGGTGTGGAGAGACCCTTTGATTATTGGTCATGTCTTTCTTTTTTCCTTTTTCTTCTTATTCATTTTTTTTTATTGCCAGAGAGCATGTGCACTCACCAGAAAGAGAAAGGAAGAAAGAGAGAGAGAGAGAGAGAGAGAGAGAGAGAGAGAGAGAGAGAGAGAGAGAGAGAGAGAGAGAGAGAGAGAGAGAGAGAGAGAGAGAGAGAGAGAGAGCCCACCTCCAATGGAGTATGTCATGCCACAATTGTTTTTCCTCCATTTTTCCTTTGTGTTAGGATTCTGGGCATGCATATCCAGTGTGTTTTTCAAGCTAACAGGGCCTTTAATCTGAGCTATGGGGCTGATCTAATTGGTCATATGTCTTTATAAGTCATTTTGAAGATGTCCTTTGTACAATCTGTATTTGGGTAGCTAGGCAAGGTAATTGATTAGGATTGTGAGGCTTACGGATGGTGCCTAGGAAAGGTGGATGTGGGGTTTGATAGCAGAGTTGTAACTCAAAGTTTACGCTAAGGAGATTTGGGGAATTTAGGGTCCGGGTCTGAAAATCAGAGGGATTTAGGAAGAATGTGTGAAACTAGCAGTCATGACAGGGCTTATAGCTGGTTAAGCAGATGGTGGCATGTCCTTGGGATGACTGAAAACTGCTGATACACTTTTAGCCTTAGGCAGAACTGGCTCAGGGATTGGGTAGAACTGAGGGACATTATCAATGTCCCTTTTTCTTGAGAGAGATTTTTGCTATAAGGCTCATGTACTCTCCAGAGAGACAGAAAGCGAGAAATCACCCCCTGGGGGATGGTCAAGCTGCAATCCCTGTTCCTCCATTCTCCTCTTGGGATTTTGGGCATGCACACACATGCCCCTGGCATGAGTTTTAAGTCACCTGGTCCAGGACTCGAAGTTGGAGTCCAGCGATGTAACCATTACTCCATCTGCTGGTCCCTCAATCTTCCTTTGAAGGGCTAAGGAAGACTGAGGTCTGAGGTATGAGTGCACATACTAGGAAGAGCCTCCTGTATAGATATGAAAAGTTTGATTGTCCATTAAATAATGAATTTATATTTACCTTGTACTATGCTGCTGCTCCGTTTCAGGAAAACATCATGTGTCAACTGGCTTCACGCTTTAGTCCAGTTGTCTTTCTTCCCACTATTGAACAGAAAGATTTCACTTCAAAACCTTTTAAAATAGCCATCTGTAAGTTTCTACCTAAAGGAGGAAGGCTTTTTTTTTTTTTTTTTTTGACAATTAATATGATGGGGCCAGCAAGCACTACAAATGGTAGCAAAACGTAGAGCAACAAAAGCAAACACATTGGGAGTAATGATGGTATCTGCCGAACACCTTGAGCTCCTTAGATGTTGCCGTATGTTAGCGCTGATTATTGCCACCCCCATCATTAGTATATTAAAAACATTTAAACTGGTTGAATGAAAATGATGACTTTACTCAAGCTGCCTGCTTCTGGGGTATCGGAGATTACGAAAGCTTCACAACAGCCCAGGGTACACCAGGGCAGGTGAAGATTAAGCACTTTGTTCCAAATCAAATTGTGGATCGGTTGTGGTGAAGAGACGAGGACCATTGTTTTAATTTCCAATTCCTTCTTTGCCTTAAGTGTTTAGATGCCACAGTTCCTCCCCTCTTCCCACCGATATGATAATGCATAATGGTTTCCAAATATGCATTCTCTTTTTTCTTTATTGACTCCTTTTCCCTTGTTCCTTTCCTTTCAAATGAGTAAAATTCCTGTTGGAGTAATATTTATACTTTCCTCCTCGCATTGCAGATGGGGAAATGGTGGCTGAGAGCTTTGGCAATGCTCTTGTCTGAGACAGGGTAAGAGGGGAATGAGCCTGGGACTTATTTTCATCCCTAGATACCCAGATTATATTCAGAGCAATGTCCTTTAAAAAGTGCCTCTCTTGGAGGCTTCTGGCTCTCTCAGTGCACTTAGAGCAGTGCTTCTGTACTTAAAAAATGATTGTAAAATCTCCTTTCAACCAGTAAGTATCCCAAATGATATTTCATTTTCATTCAAATAAACTAGGGTTAGAAATTTTAGAGTGGGTGTGTTAGGAGGTCTGGACACATGAGGATGACTGAGGAAATACATATTAAGGGAGCAGGGGAGATAAGTGGGGCCCTGTGTATCCTGATGGTAAATATAAAATGACTTACTGTAATATTGTAATACATTCCTCCAAGTTAATGTCTCCATTCTCACCAGAGCAATTTCTGAAGGGATTTTGATTTTTTTTTTTTTTGAGTGAAAGCAAGTTTATTAAAGAAAGTGTACAGAGCAGACTACTCCATAAGCAGAGCAGCCCTGTGAAAGGAGAAAGAGTTTCATTACTTCCTCCCAGGGAAAGGGGAGAACTGGGATTTAATTTTTATCCTTATCACTACCAGTCTTGATTTTTGCATGACAACAAGAGCAAGAACAGCACCTCAGTTTGTTGTTTACTGGGGCAATAGGCACTGTTCTGAGTGCTTTACATGTTTTACCTTACTATCACAGCAACTTGTGAAGTAGATATTATCATCATCCTTATTTTACAGATGATGAAATGGAGGCACAGAAAGGCTAAGTAATTTCCCCAAAGTCACACAGCAAGTAAGTGTAAGGGACAGAATTCATACCCAGGGAGTTGACTCCATGCTCTAATCTTTTTAGATGGCATGGCTATTCTGATGGTCATTCTTGGAGTCACCTTGTCTTCTCTACACTAATCTGTGCTTACTATTGATTTTTGCTCTCCAACATTTTCTCACAACACCTTTTCCTTTGTATTTGAACTACTATTAAGGTAAAGTCTCCACTACTTCTCCCTGGCCTACAGGGTATCCTCTTCTAATCCAGTCAACATATTTCCACTTTCTAAATATCGCTCCCGACATATTCCTCCTCTCAATGCAAATCATAAATGGTCCCATTTTCATATTTATAAAGCAAAGTACCTCTCTTGGCATTGCAAGCCTTCCACATACACCATCAATTTGACTTTCTAACTGCATCTCTGATCACTCCTGCAGGCACCCTCTCTCTCCTCCAGCAAGTCTGGAGGCCAGGAAGACATTGAACCTGCCATGTGCATTCCTGACTCTGCCATAGCTCCATCTGCCTGGAATACCTGTCCTTCACCATTTTAAGTCTTTCTGTTCTTCAAAGCTAAGCCGAAGTCTCAAGTTTTCTTTAACTTTCTCATCTCTCCACTCCTTCAGCACTCATTTATCAAAGCTGTAGAGCATTTGTCTTAAAATTCTCTTTGTAGCTGTTGACACTTGGGGACAGAAATGAAAAGGAATGCTTGTATGTGAAAAGTTCTCATTTCATATGAATTTTTCTCTCTATTTGGAAAAGACAGGAGTCAAAGTCATAATAATCTTTAAGATTTAGACAGTGATCATATATTGATTCCAAAGATATCATGAATCAAGAGATAACTTTATAATGGTCAATTAGATGGACTCAATTGGTTGCACGTTCTAATTTACTAAACTCTCTTCCTTCCTCAAGTTAGATAGGCTATTAAGTGAATAGTAACTAGACACCATCTCCTTTTCTATATGCTAGGAAAGAATTAACCAAAGAGAGAAATTTCCCTGTTTTTTAGGCAATGAGAAAGATGTGGAAGTGGGAAAGCATTCTTCTTTGATGAGTAATCAAGATTGGGGGACATACTGTCATTTCTGAGCCTTGGTCATACACAGGGGCTGCTGTAGTTGATGTTACCTCCTCTCTGTCAAGATGATATCCAGAGACTAAACTTTATTGGCTAGCATCCCCTGAGAAAGGAGAGATGGGGATCTTTGAAGCTGAGCTTCAGTCATATTTTTTGTAGTATGACTCATCTTTTTGAAGGAATATGGGTGGTCTCCTTCTATAGAGTGCTTTTCCTCTCATAGTAGAAACAATATGAGATTTTGTGCATCTACCACAATTTTAGCACAGTTCTTTGAGTATATACATGTGATAGGTACTTAACAAATAAGTTTGTTGATTATGACCAGATCAATTAACTTACATTCTTTTCAATCTAACCCATTCTTAATCTTCACACTTGGAGAATCCTTGCTAACTTTACCCTTGTGTACTTAATATACTTTAGAAGTGCAATGTATGCCATTTTATTTATTTGTTTATTTATTTATTTATTTTAATTTATTTTATTTATTTTTAAAATTTTTTTTGGAGAGGTTTTTCACTATAGGGCACGTGCGCTCGCCAGACAGACAGAGAGACAGAGAGACAGAAAGCGAGAAATCACCCCCCAGGGGGGATGGTCACGCCGCAATCCCTCCTCCTTCATTCTCCTCTCGGGATCTTGGGCACACACGCACACACGCCCAGCGTGAGTTTTAAGCCACTGGGTCCGGGACGTGAACCGCGGTCGACTATGTGGGAGTCCAGTGACATAGCCATTATGCTAACTGCTGGTTCCCTTATTTATTTATTTTTGAGGCAGTGTGTGTACAAGAGCACAGAAGGCCACTTGCATCAACATTCAAATAAGACTGAAAATTTCTACAATTGATGGTGATATATGATTTCATACTTTTTGACATATTTATCCTTTGAGAAGGAATATAAATTTAAAAAGATGCCCAGGGAAGGGGGAGTGAACTCAGAATTTCTGTAAACATTTTTGAAAGAGGTCATAGAAAAGGAATTTGACTGCAGCATATTAAGAAGCAACTCGGTTGACTTCGGAGAGTTTTGAGATGTACATTACTTGAGGTATAGATTTGACTAAAATAAAGAGTGTTCATTTAAAGGCGTCCCAGTGGGGCTGTTTTAATTGAGCTGCTTGAGTAACTGGGAATGAGAAGTATGCAGAGGTGATCTCCAGGGCATGGATCCTACAGGAGGCTGGCTCATTTGCAGTATGCCCTGGCTCTTTGTCAGTATGTCTGCTGACCTCAAGAAGTGTTTTTAGAATTGATGCATGTATTCTTACAAAGCATTTTGAATTTTGGGGAGGCAAAAGTTTTCTTTAAACATGCCTACAGAGCTGAAACGAATTTACAGATCTATTGTTTCTAGCCGATAGATTGTTATTGTGAGTTGGCTCATTACTTGCTCATTCATTAATTCATTCGTTTCTTTATTAATTTATTCAATATGTATAAACATGTGCTAAACTCTTAGGCTATAAAAGATGATTATAATCCAGCTTCCTTGAAGAATTTTATTCTCTAGAAGAGAAAGATACTCACTTAAAGAGATGCACTGAAATATAGATGCTGATAAAAATAGGTATGGGATTTCTGTTGTCGATGAGAGTGTTGGGAGTAGGGGAAGACTGTCCACTGGGATGTAGGAATGGTCAGAAAAAAATTCACTGAAGGAGAAAATTCTTGCACAGAGCCATAAAATGTAGTTAATGAACTAAAAAATGAGTAAGCATGTAGGGTAGAAGGGAGCAGGCATTCTAGGCAGAGGGCTAGGATGAGAGAAAAAAAGAACAGGAAGGGGTGACTGGCTTAGTTTCCTCCCTCGGTTTGGAATGACTGAAACATAGAGGGCAGAATGAGAAGGGGTGAGAGAGGGCCTGAGAGACATCTGAGTTATATTCAGAGGGGTCTGTGTGCCCTCCTTGTACTTTGTTGTAGACACTGGAAGGTTGTTTTTTCCGTTTGTTTTAAAAATGAAACTATAAATTTTATTCATATTTTGTCAGTTTCTCTATGAATGTCCTTTTTTTCTTTTCCATAACTAAAATTTAGGATATTTTTGCATTTAATTGTCACATCTCCTTGCTTTCCTCCAATATGGGACAGTTCCTCAGTCTTTCTTTATCCATAACCTTGACACTTTTGAAGGGAATGGGTCAGATATTTGTAGAATGTTCCTCCATATGGGTTAATCTGATATTACCTTACCATTAGGCTGAGATATGAGGTTTAGAGAAGAATATCACAAAGGTGAAGTGCCTCTTAGGGACTTGTGTCAGGGGAGACTTGGGATGGACTGGATTTATTACTGGAGAAATTGATCCCAACCACTTGGTTAACGTGGTAACTGTTGGATTTCTCAACTACCATCCTCTTTTTCCCTATTCATTTTCCATTCTTGAGGAGTGAGTAACTAAGTCCAGCCCACACTGAAAGGGAGGAGAGTTAAGATCTTCCTCCTGGAGAGATGAGTATCAAAGAATTGGTGGACATATGTTAAAACCACCACAGTAATTAATAAACATTATAGAGGAGATCATTTGAGGCTATGCAAATATCTTGTTTCTCTTTAATGGTTCACCTTCTAATTTTAGTATTCATCAGTGGCTCTTGCCTGCAGCGATCATTACGGTGGTGTTCTAATGGTGGTTTTCTATTTTGCTCATTCCTTTTACCTTTATTATTTGGAATCTTCTGTAATGAAGATTTGTTCCTCCTCCTTCATTTGTTTATTTACGCAGTCATTTGCTTATATGAATATGGACTCATGGATATTCATTTAATTCCTGGCTATTTTTTAGGTTGTAACCAATACTAGTGTCATCATTTGTTTGATTTCTAATTATTCTAGCTCTGGTTATGGGGGATTCTTTTAGGCTGTCTCCCGTGTTGTTGTAACATGCCCCTGCCATCGTAGTGTGTGTGTGTGTGTGTGTGTGTGTGTGTGTGTGTGTGTGTTGAGAGCATTTCCTTACTTTCTGGCATGTCAAGATGCTTTGAGCTCATAGTATATCTTCCCTGTCTCAGTTATAGAATCAGCCATTTCTCCAGAGTCTTGGCTCCTTTAACTGGAGAACAGTACTTAAAATCCAGTATCTGGACACTAGGTGTGCTTGTTGCTGCCATGTCACTGCTTCTATTTTTATTTATTTATCTAATTTCTTCTTCTTTTTCTTCCTCCTCTTTCTCTTCTTCCCTTTCTTCCTCCTCTTCCTCCTCCTCCTCTTCTTCTCTTTTTTTTTGGAGAGAGTTTCGCTATAGGGTGTGTGCGCTCACCAGACAGACAGAGAGAGACTTAGAGGCAGAAAGCGAGAAATCACCCCCCAGGGGGGATGGTCACACTGCAATCCCTTCTCCATTCTCCTCTCAGAATTTTGGGCACTCACACACACGCGCCCGGCGTGAGTTTTAAGCCATCGGGTCTGGGACGCGAACCGCGGTCGACTACGTGGGAGTCCAGCGACATAGCCATTACGCTAACTGCTGGTTCCCTTCTTCTTTTTAACTTGCTAAAGGGCATGTGTACTCACCAGAGAGAGAAAGAGAGGGAGAGAAAGTGAGAAAGCAAGCCACCAGGTCTGGGACTTGAACCACGGTCAACCATGTGGGAGACCAGTGCCTTAATTGTCACCTGCTGGCCCAGTTTTTTTCTTGTAGTGATTTTTTTTTTTTTTTTTTGCCATATAGTGTATGTTCTTACTAGAGAGAGACAAAGAGAGATAAAGTGAAAAATCGTCCCCCAGGAAGGAGGGCCATACCATAATCCCTTCTCTTCTCAGGATTTTGGGCATGTATGCACACACATCTGGCATGAGTTTGAAGCCACCAGCTCTGGGACTCGAATAGCAGTCAACCATGTGGGAGTACAGTGCCTTAACCACTATGCTATCTGCTGGCCCTGGCCCAGTTTTTAAATAGAGAAATATTATAAGTATAATTAGAAAGTGCCCTGGCAGTCAGTTGGCAGGGAGTAGCACAGAAGCAAAAAGACAAGTGAGGACTCTAAGCCAATTGTTCTGGCAAGAAATGAGAAGGGGTTGAACCTTGGCAATGGCAGTACTGATGAAAAGGAGCCAGAAGGTTTTGTATATTATGTACATGTTAATCTTCAGCATTCATAGCCCAAGTACTTCTCTGCTACTTACTGGTTAAGATATTGTGAATGACCTTGGACAAGTCATTCAGCCTTTCTTTGCCTTAGCTTACTTATCTAGAAAAAGAAGCTAATGAGGAAATCTAATGACAAAAAGTGAAAATTCCTGGTGATTCCAGTCACTGTCCCAATGTGAGAAATTCAATTTTACTGATAAATACTCCAGCATTTTCCTTTTCTTTTTTGGCAGTGAAGGATCTAGCATCTTAGAAAGGCAAAAGAGTATGGAATCACTCATGGGACGGACAGGAGAAAGAGGTCTAGGGAATTGCTGACAGGCATCCAGTCAATCTAGGTATAAACCAGAAATCTGCAGGGGCTGTGGAAACCAGGCGAAGCCACAGAATATTTTCAAGGCAGTAGTAACCAGCTGGATGGAAATGATTGAGAAGGTGGCTCCAGACAGTACTGTCTGCTTTAAATAGGCACTACGATCCTACAGAATAGCGTTCACCTGGGCAAATAAGTCCAATGAGCGTACTTCCCCTTCCTCCTTTATATTAAGACTCTAACTTTATCTCTCTTTTCCTTATACTGTGTGGAAAACTTAACAATGTATCCAGTACTATATCCCCACCAACATAGCTCTTGCCACAAGGGGCTGTTAGTCATGCACATACGGAGACTCAAGGTGTCTTGTATTTCGGATTTAAATAACACACTACTAATCATTTTGGAGCCCTCCTCAGGTAGAGCTAGAGTTGTGTGCATTTTTTAAAAATTTTTCTTTCATTCTCTCTCTCTCTCTTTTTTGCTATAGAGCCTGTGCATTTGGCAGAGTGAGTGAGAGAGAGAGAGAGAGAGAGAGGGAGAGAGAGAGATCACTTTGGGGTTGTGGGCATGCATGGACGCATGACCAACATGAGTTTCAGGCCACCAGGTCCTAATCTTGAACCACAGTCAGCCCTATGGGATTTCAGCACCCAGCCTTCCAGTCAGGATCTTGGGCATGTGTGTATCCAGAGTGTTTCAGGTCAACTCAGTATCCAAAGATTTCTGTTCTACTGGACTGCCTTTTTTTCCCAATTTTTTGTTTGGAGGAAGGCCACAGTTTAACACCCTTATATAGGCAAATGGATTTCTTTTTCTATTTTGGTCCTCTCTCTATTCCTCCATCTTTCTTGGGGACCTTTTCTGTGTTCTTCACCTCCTTGGTCCACCGCCCTCAGGGACTCACTTGTGGTGGTGTTGGTGGTCAGTCCTGTTATTCTCTCTGGCTTCTTGCTACCTCTCAGGAGGGTGAGGCAGGGTTGGGAGAAGAGAGGGAAAAAGGATGAAGTGTCTGCAAAATAATTAAGTCTTTCTAGGGCCTAGGTTACTGATCCTGTGGGAAATTAGACAGAGAAGGTCTCTATCTCCTTCAGTCTCTTTATTGTAGTATGTGTAACTCCTAGGAAGAAGAACAGGGAAGGAAAAAATACATTTTTTCTTACAAATAATATCATACTTATCATCATTACTTGTCTTAGGTTATTTGAACTGCTATAACAAAATGTCTTATGTTGGGACCAGCAGTTAACATAATGGCTATGTCACGGTACTCCCATGTAGTCCACTGCGGTTTGAGTCTCGTACCCAGTGGTTTAAACTCATGCTGGGCTCATGTGCATGCATGCCTAAGATCCCAAGAGGAGAATGGAGGGGAAGGGATTGCGGCGTGGCCATCCCCCCAGGGGGTGATTTCTTGCTTTCTGTCTGTCTTTCTCTTCGTTCTGGCGAACGCACCCACCCTATACCAAAAACCTCTCCCCCCCAAAAAATGTATTATGTTGAGCAATTATAAACAACAGAAATTTATTGCTCATAATTGTGGATGGTGGAACTGTCAAAATCAAAGCACAGGCAGAACTTACTGTTGGCTGGCAAGGGCCCATTTCTTATAGAGAGAGACTTCTAGCTGTGTCCTCACCTGATTAGGGGTGGGGGTGAACAAATTCTCTTAGGATTCTTATTGGGACACTGATCCCACTCCTGAGGGTAGAGCCCTCACAGTGTAATCACCTTCCAAAGATCTCATCTCTTGATCCCACCACATTGGCGATTAAGTTGTCAACAAATGAATTTGGGGTGGACACAAACATTCACACCATAGACTAATGTTTGAATACTTTTAATGTTTGAGGCACTCTTTGTGCATGAAATTTTCTCAATAATCCTATCATGTAGGCACTGGTATTATCCCTTTGTCAATGGGGAAGCTGAAGCTCAGAGAGGTGACCAAGTTCCCATAGCTAGTAAGTGACAGGTTTCAAAGTCAAGACAATCTGACTCCAGAGCCTATGCTGTGCCTCTATACAAAGATATGGAATCAAGTCATATGTGTGATATTTAATAAAGTACTTTGATTAGGATGGATGTGCAACTTTTTTTTTTTGAGAGAGAGATTTTTGCTATAGGGTGCGTGTGCTCGCCAGACAGACAGAGAGAGACAGAGAGACAGTAAGCAGGAAATCACCCCCCAGGGGGGATGGCCACGCCGCAATCCCTTCTCCTCCATTCTCCTCTAGGGATCTTGGGCATGCACGCACACGCGCCTGGCGTGAGCTTAAGCCACCAGGTCCGGGACTCGAACCACGGTCGACTACGTGGGAGTCCAGCGACATAGCTATTATGCTAACTGCTGGTCTCTGGATGTGCAACTTTTGATGTCTGAGAAAATTGGGGTGGAGTGGGTGTCACTGAGAGAAAGGATATGCATAGAGTAAGGGATGGGCCAATGTCAACACATGATAGACCAAGGCCTGTTAGAGAGCTCTGCTGCCACATGGAAGTCCGTGATCCCATTTCCTGCTGGTCATATTTCCTGTGTGCACTTCTTCCTTCCCTTGACTACCTTGTAGCCATTTTTTCCACTGCTGTTTCTTTAGTTTGACTTTCCAATATAGTATGATCTTCTACATCATTTAAGAACTTCTTTGATGTTGCATGACTTGCTAGGTTTATAATCCAAAAGACATCTAGAGGAAATTTCTTATAAGTGGACACTTGCAATCCAAGGGTTAACAATTTCATCCTCACCCAGAGCTGGCTACCCCTGCCAACAGCGTACTTGCATATAGGCCCAAAACTTTTTGAACTATGTGGTTCTTTAACTCAAATGACTGTGTGCCCTATTTTTATTGCTGCACTAGACATAGCTCACTGATGTCATAAGTTCTTTTGATAAATGGCAAAATGCCATTCTTTTCATTTCTTTTTATCTTTCTCTAGTCCTACGTAGGAACGATCTGTTGACATTTCAGTCAAACAGAGGATATACCATAGTTTGCATTTGTCACAAGGAGAAAAAGTTATTTGTATACAGAACCAGAAAGTTTGAGATATTTACATTGTACAAGCTTAGTTTTTGCACAAGTATTTATTGTTGCATATTAGAGCAATCTAAAAATTATTGGCTTATAAACAATTTAAGGAGTCAGGAATTGGTGCATCTATAATACAACTGGATTCATGTGGGAAAGATCCTGGGTTCACATCTTAGGATTTCTTTGAGTGTGCTGGATGTACAAGTCCATCCATGATTTGGGCCTGCTGAGATTGGAGCAGATGGTGGCATGAAGACCCTGTTGGGGTACCTGTCTATCTCTCTCCCTCTGTCTCTCTTATGGAAGAAATAAATAAACAAAACAAACAAACAAACGAGAAACAATTTGACATCATGTCTCCAAACTCTGTGGGTTAACTGGCGTTAGCTGAAGGGTTCTTGCTTGGGCATCTCATGTGACTGAAGTCAGACACAGTTGAGCCTGCGGTCATTTGAAGGCTTAATTGGGCAGGATATTCAAATGGCTTCTTCACTCTCACATTTGCACCTCAGTTGAGGAATGGCCAGGCATTGTCCTCTCTGTTTTCTGTTTTCCTCTCCTTAGCGTGTAGTCAGGGCAGTTGCACTTTTTATACAATGGATGGCTATCTCAGAGTAAAAGCTGCAAAATCTTTAAGGTTGCTTATGACATAACTTTGTAATTCATGTGAGTGACTTCTGCAGATTCTCCTAGTCCACACATTCTCTATGGAAGGGAACTATGCAAGGTCATGAGTACATGCAAAATACACTCACCCTTCTCTATAAGACCTTTTCCTACCTACCAATCTTGCCTCATTTGAGCATTAGGCTGAGCATTTTGGTTATCTTTTGCTATTTAACAAAGTGGTCCCAAACTTAGTGGCTTAAAAACAACTACCCCTTTATTGTTATGACTCAGTGGGTTGAAGACCCACCTGAAAATCTCAACTACTCTCTGTGTAACTCAGAACTGATTCAACCTCTACCTGGACTAGAGTAATACTAATCTTATCCAGTGGCTATGTGACTACCATGGGGTTTCCTTTAAGCTGATGACTTTTTTTTTTTTTTTTAAAGAGAGATTTTTGCTATAGGGCACGTGCACTCGCTGGAGAGACAAGAGAGAGACAGAGAGACAAAGAGCGAGAATGGCCACGATTTGATCCTTTTTTCTCCATTCTCCTCTCAGGATCTTGGGCACACATGCACATGTGCCTGGCATGAGTTTCAAGCTGTTGGATCCTGGACTCGAACTGCGGTCGACTATGTGCGAGTCCAGCCATGTAACCATTATGCCACCTGCTGGTCCCTAACTGATGACATTTTTATGATTAGTTGTTAGGGCTACAACGTTCTCAGGAAAAGGTGAGTACTTCCAGGAGCCATCTCACACACTTTCCCATTACTTCAACTCTCACTCGTTCCTTTAGTAAGCACCATGGGCTATATTTTCTTTCTTTCTCTTACGTTCTCTCTGTCTTTCATTCATGGTGAATATAAGTAAAAAGACCTGGAGGGAGATATATGTATCATAGAGGAAACCTATTAATGCCTCCCTAGTGGCACAATTGATAGCCACTGTTACCATCACTTCCCAGATCCACCCAACATCTCTGTTTGTATCTTGTTTGCACTCATGTTACAATTTATACATACACATGGAGTTATCACAGTTAACCGTGGAGATCAACTCACTGGGTGTGGCGAGAATATAAAAATGAACCAGAAATAGTCCCTCATCCTGATGCGTTTATTGTCATATAAAGGAGAAGGACAAATTTACAAATTTGGAAATGGAAATGAATATGTGTGTCGTGAAAATGAATGTGTTCTGTAAGAAGGGTATATACTGCCTATGATTGGAGGTCAGTGGACAGGAACATTTCACTTCTGTGTTCTGTCTTTGATTCTTCTTGTAGCTCTGGACAAATTGTTACATTTCACACTCTAATTTCCCCATAGGGGTAACAAGGAAAACATATCTTGTTTTACAAATTTTAGTGGGAGCAGCAAGAGTCCATGACAAAGTGTCTATAAGGGCGTTGGGATTTTATTTTCGTAGAGTCCAAACACATCTTTAACCTCACAAACATGTGGGATAGAGAAGGAGGGTGAAGTGGTTTAGATATGGATGTGTGCGTATGCGTGTGTATGTGTGACCGCCTCACTCCAAATGAGGCCTCAGGGGGTAATAAAGAGAAGGCCTGCTGGGACCACCAATTTCTTTTTCCCATCTGTGATGGCTGGGGCCCCGTGCTTCACACTGGGAAGGGTATCAGCACACTCTCTTCAGTCTTGTGGTGCGCCTGCCTTTAATTCATATTTGCATGTGTTGTGAGACTAGCCAGGCAGCTGAACGACTGCCCAGGAGTGGAGCTTGTGATGATGTCGAGAAATGAAATCACTGTTTAATGAGAATCGGTGAGATAAGGTCCACAGATGGACCATTCAGAGGGCTGTGTTTGAACCACAGTATTCCATTCATTTTATAATACACCTTACTGTGGGCTTAAATTGCATTCTTGGAAAATTTAGCCCAGCATGAGTAGTTCTTCTTAGAATAGCATCACTAGCATAATGTTGTGTTCAATAAGCCTGTTGCATAAAAGGTTATCATGTAATTTTTATCATTATAAGTCTCCAGTGTTTCTAGAACTTACCTTCAAAATAGTGCCAAATGGTATTTCGGATATGCACAATTGTGTTTTTTTCTTAAATAATTATTTAAGTTTATTTATTATTATTATTATTATCATTTGGTCAGAGAGAGAGAAGGCAAGAAAGTGAAAAAGCAGGCCACCAGCTCCAAGGTTCAAACCTTGGTCGGCCATGTAGGAGTCCAGTACCTTAACCACCACACCACCTGCTGGCCTCCACAATTGTGTTTTTAACTAAGTTCTAAAAAGCCAAAGTCACAAATTCTATGCCTCAGTTTACCTTTTCGAAGTTGCCTCGCATTTTTTACACTAGTTAGTTTTATAAATCAGTTCTCTAAAAGAAGATACCAGTGATATTTTCTTATAGCTTTCATCTTTGACTAATGCTTTAATTGTGCTCTCCCCCTATTTTTTAATCTATGTAGTATGTTGTACTAACCATAGGGTTTAGAGTTAGACACCTGGATCTGAATCCCAACTTTTCCCAACACTTACTATCATCAAGGTAAGTCACATGTTTCTAAGCAAAGATTATTTTTATACGGTTAAAGGATTTGAGATAAGGTAGGTACAAAACACATAGCATTTTTCCTACCACATTGTAAACACTCAGTAATTGATTCTAGCTAGTATTATTGTATCAATATAAATGATAAAATTTCTGATTTAGACTCTGATTGAACTACAACTAGATTTTTCTTTGAAAATTTTACCTGACCTTATTTTATCTGTATCTGTACAGCGACTGTTCTTACCAGGAGAACCATTATGCACAGCTACTTTCAGGTTCATGAGTTCTTAAGCACAGTGGGAAACTAATAAATCAATTAAACATGTATTTCATAAGAGATTGCTGTATTTATATGTGTACACATAAATATAATTTTCAACAATGAAAAGTAGCTTGTTGTTAATTATTCGTTTCATGTGATAAAAAGATAGGAAAACAATAAAGGACCCCTAAAAATGCAATTCTACATAACAGAGATCCTCACAGAATTCCATAAAATGTATGGTTGTCTATGTTATACTAAAAAAGATTGCTGAGGCCAGATAGTGGTGCAGTGGTAAAACAACCCTCTGCAAGATTGACCTATATGAGACGGATCTGGTTTCCTGTCTGGAGACCTTCTTGAATATGCTTGACACATATGTGTCCATAATCTGGGACTGGCTATGGCTGGGGGTGGATTGTGGCATTGAGACTCCATTAGGGGTCTTACCTCTCTGTTTCTGTTTCTCTTGTTTATGGAAAAAACATAAATATGCTAGAAGAAACAAAAAGAAAAGAAGACTAGATACCAAATAGCCACCTTGAATATACTATTGGAATAAATCTTTGAGTGTTTTGAAAGGAAAGGAAAAGCTTTCTAGAAATTTCTAATTACAGGAAATTTAGACTGAAGGAATTCACCGTGGTGTTTTCTGAACAGCCTTGGAATTTTACGTTGGGTTAAAACATTAGTTTCAGGAGGGAGTGGCTCCTCAGAATGAAGCTTTTCCAGGCTCCCTCTTGCTTTGTTTTTGCCTGGGGCATTATTTTTTGTTTGCCAAGACCAGCTGCTTTCTCACTGGCCAGGTTTCCGTTTATCGGCTCAGGGCTGATTCTCTGATGTCAGGGAATTTGCCCCTCGGAGGTTGGACTGGGCAGCTGTGTGTCCCCAGGCGGGGGGCGAGGGGGTGAGCTGCCTGGAGGCCTGGATGGATGATTCTTGCTGCTGCACTTTAACCAGCCGCTCTTCTCAGAACTTCAACAAATGTGACCTCTGCCAACCTTGCAGAGCTCGTCAGCTTTGCTGCCTCTGAGACCCAGGCAGGGAGACAAGGGGGCTGGCTCAGTGTCAGATGCCAGCTCTTTTTTTCTATGTGGTCTCTGGGAATGGTTACTAATCATATCAGATCCTAAAACAATTTGAGCCTTCCCTGTCTGCTAAGCATAAGGTCTGTTGCTGGCATACAAGCAAATCCCCAACTACCTCAACACAATAACACACACATTTTTAAATTTTAGTATAAAATATACCATTAATCAACCATCAACAAGTATTCATTTATTGTGAGCTGTGCTCGGTGATGTGAGGAAGACAGAGCAGAAAACTCCACCCTGATCTGAATGCGTTGGTCAAGTTGTTGGGAGTAGGGCTGGTTCTCCACCCACCTGAGTGGATATTCCCTTGTGAGAGCTGTGATGTCATGGGCTGAATGTGACCATGTGGTTCCTATGTTGAACCATCTGACCCCTAGTACCTTACAACTAGACTTTATCTAGAAATAGGGTTGTTGCAGATTCAGTTCAGTAAGATGAGGACTTCCAGGGGTAGGGTAGGCCCTGATCCAATACAACTGGGGTCCTTACAAAAGAAGAAAATCTGGAGACACCAGCACACGCACACACACACACACACACACACACACACACACACATGCTACCATGTGAAGAAGGTTGGAGTGGGACTGCCGCAAGTCAGGGAACTACCTGAGCCTGCAGAGATGCCTGGAACAGGCCCTTCCCCAGTGCCTTCAGTGGGAGCACAGCATTGCTGACACCTTGACCTTGGCCTTGGCCTTCTGGCCCCAGAGCTCGAAGACTGGAAGGCAGCAAATTGGGGTCTTTTTGTTCTTTTTTAGAGAGATTTTTTGCTATAGGCACATGTGCTTGCCAGAGAGACACAGAGAGATTGAAAGAGAGACACAGAGAGACAGCGAGAAATCACCCCCCCACCCCCAGGAGTGATGGCCATGCTGCAATCCCTTCTCCTCCATTCTCCTATTGGGGTTTTGAGCACACACACACACACACATGTCTGGCATGAGTTTCAAGCTGCCAGGTCCAGAACTCGAACTGCGGTCAGCTATGTGGGAGTCTAGTGATGTAGCCATTAGGCCATCTGCTGGTTCCAGCATTTTCATCTCTTAAGCCGCCCATGTTGTGTACTTTGTTCTAGCAGCCCTACATGGGGATACAAATGGAAAGAACGTGTCCACTGTTGCTGGGGAACATGCCAGCTCGCCACTGATTCAGATGCACAGTCTTGGCAAACTTTTATTCGTGCTGCTGACACTCAGTCCAGATGTCACTCCTGAGAGGACTTCAGGGTTGTCTTGTCCAAGGATGCCCTGTGGCCTCTCTCCCAGCGTCTTGTTTTATTTCCTCATTGACTTGTCAGGGCCTGACATACTTTGTTCATTTTCCTTGCCTTTTTATTATCTATTTTTCACACCAGACCTTATGCTCCAGAAGATTCCAATTTATTCTGTTCAATGCTTGGAACATAGTAAACACTCAAAAAATACTTGTTGCAGTTAGGACCAGCAGTTAGGGTAATGGCTATGTCTCTGGACTCCCATGTAGTCGACCATGGTTTGAGTCCCGGACTCGGTGGCTTAAACTCACACCGGGCGCGTGTGCACGAATGCCCAAGATCCCAAAAGTAGAATGTAAGAGAAGGGATTGTGCCATGAACATCCCCCGGGCGGTAATTTCTCACTTTCTGTCTCTCTCTGTCTTTCTGGTGAGCGCATGCACCCTATAGCAAAAATCTCTCTCTCAAAAAAAAAAAAAAAAATGTTGCAAGAACAAAATGAGAAGATAGAGTTTAGTTTTGGGACTATTTTTGTCCTGTGTGGAGCCGTGCTGTTAGATACTGCTGATTTCCTTTTTCCTTTTTCTTTTCTCCTTCCTTCTGTCTTTTTTGCTCTTTTAGGACTGGTGTAGGCATTTGGATTTGCAGCACAGACACCGATAGGCTGAGCCTGAGTAGTTCTTGCCCTGCTGTAGATAAGTGTGGCTATTTGGTTTTGTATCTCAGTTTACAGATGACGGTGGGCCAGTTCTCGGTCCTGCTTTGCTACCTCTCCTGGGAGCTAAGCCAGTAGGAGGAACCAGCTCTTTGAGGAACCTGCATGAGGGGCCCACGTAGAAGGAGAGTCTACTGGATCTGTATCTCCAAAGCAAGGGGCTGCCAGGCCCTAGCTTGTGTAGGGACACATTTAAGCAGTCTGAGGCCTGAGAAAGTATGAGAAAGTGATATTTTGTGAGATACCTGACTTCCTGTCTTTGAACCTCCAAACAAACCTGAACATGGTTTGGTCATGAGAAGAGAATGTAACTGTGATTGAGGTCGTGGTGAGTGACATCCAAAAAGATTGGAGTGAAACGACAAGAGGTGGGTGGAGCAGGCTCCTGAGGAAATACTTCAGATAAATTATTCTGGGACGAAATCCTCTACCAAAATGGTGACTGCGGGAACAGAGAAGAAGGGGACAAAATCCTCTACCAAAAGGATGACTGTGGGAACAGAGAAGAAGGGATTTACATGATAGTTGATAATTATGAGGAGACTTCAAAAAATTTGTGGAAAATGGCATTAAAGTACACATTTATTATAGAGCAAAATAATTTGAAATCATGCATTGTTTCTTCATAATACACATTTTTATGCACTTTTTGAAGACCCCCCACCCCATGTATTTGATGCTTGATTAAATGCTATTTTTATATATGTATAATTTGTATGTTATCTACTTTCAGAAAGGATTTGAGGAGGATGATTAGTCGAAGATGAGGGATGAGTTAAGTAAGAATGACCCTAAGTACTCAGGCATGAGTGATGAAGAAAAAGAGGATGTTTCTATCTCTGGCAGGAAAGGCTGGGAGGAGAAAATATTTTTGATGTGTTCAGTTTTGGATTTGTCACTCTTGAGGTGATGAAGGGACATTTAAACTGAAGTCAACCAGACTATTGTAAACATTACTCAGATTATTCCTGCCTTTGATGGGCGGGGTGTCTGAAAAAGCAAATCTATGTGATTAGCACGGAAATATAACTCCTTAATTTGCAGCTGTAGCTAATGTTTCCTTCTCATTGCTTTTCAGTGCAATATCTTTGTACGAAGAAGTTGTAGTTGTGATTATCACAAGCATGTGCACACACACACACACTCACACACACACACATAAATCTTATTTCCTGCAGTAGTATCTCAGAGTCTTGAAACTGTATACCAAATTGTTCAAAGTTTTGCTTTCCACAGTCCTTGGCTTCATGAGGTCACTCCACTTCAGTTCACCAGCAGGCACTTCCACACATTCTCTTGTGATCTCTCCCTTGTTTGTGTCTCCAGTAGCAGAAATGCGTTCCAGCAAGACTCACCCCTTTGCTGTGAAAGATTGCTACACTACAGAGCCCATCAAGTAACTTTTCTTCTGCTTGCCTTCATTCTGAGAGAAGCTTTTAGTGTCCTCCTTGGAAAACCACACGGAATGATGTGAGATACCCAGGGTGAGAGCTCAGCAAACGAGCACCATGTTAGAACTTAGAAGCCAAATAAAGAGGTTATAGCTATGAGAAGTTTCCAAGGTTGCTGAAGTGTGAAAATGTCTAATTGGCAAGTTTATTCTCCTTAAGACTCAGAAGAGGAAGAACATTGATTTATTACTTTACTCTAGAATGGATTCTTTCACAGAATCTAAGACAAGGTTTTATTCTTATTTTTCATTCTGTGTGTATCAGAATTCAGACTATGCTTAAACATTCATCATAGACTAAATCTTAAATGCTCTTGGCTTCAGTTAAGCCCAAGGAAAACATAACTTATTTTTTCCAAAGTCTCTATAAACACAAATAAATAAAAAATTACACAAGTGAAACATTAAAACAAAAGGATGCAGATGAATGAGTAAAGACTGATTCTTTTTCACCCTTGCATTCCTTTACGTTTTCCAGAGGTGGCCTGTGAACAGTGTGATATGCAGCTTCCCAGGCCTTTTGCTGTGCATTTGCATGCCTGGAATGCTCTGTCCAGGTGGCCGCATGGCAGTTCAGATACGGTTTCCTCAGGGAGGCCTTCTCTGATGACACAACCTAAATTAGCCTTCTATGTCCTCCAGGCTACCTTTGGCCTATCATCCTTTTGGTTTTCCTCATGGCATTTATTACCTTTGGTCAAAGGCAGAATAAAAAACGTTCCCTAGAAAGGGGTCCATGCCCAAATCCTTGGAACCTGTAAATGTTAACCTTCCATGGCAAAGGAGTCCAAATGTGATCTGATTAAAGGTATAGATATTGAACTAAGAAAATACTACTGAATTATCCTGGCAGGAAAAAACTTATCTGGGACTCCTCAATAGCACTATGGCTTTCCTGGTGCCTCTGAGAGGAGGACAAAAGGTTCAGAGTGTGAGAAGGCCTGCTATTGCTGGCTTCGAAGAAGGAGACAAGGGGACACCAGTCAAACAACCTTTAGAAATTGGGAATGGCCCTCTGCTGACACCCTGAGAGGAAACAAGGACTTTAGTCCTACAACCACGAGGAACCAAATTCTGCTAAACAGTTCACATGATCAAGGAAACAGATCCTTCCCTAGAGCTTCCAGAAAGGAATGCAACCTTTTCTGAGTGCTAACCAGATTGGACTTCTGACCTATAGAATTGTGAGGTAACAAATGTGCTTTGTTTAAGCTAGAGCTTCCAGAAAGGAATTCAGCCTTTTCTGGGTGAGAATCAGATTAGACTTCTTAAATATCGAACTGTGAGATAAATTTGCATTACTTAAGCAAAGTTTGGTAATTTGTTAGGATTAGAAAAAGAAAATAAATACACCACTCAAATTATTTTGCTCTTTTATGGTTTTGCCTATTTATTTTCTGCCTGCCCAACAGAATGTGAGCTGTAGGAAAGAGATACTTGTTTATGTGGCCCATCACTTGCTCTCTAGAAACATGTCTAAAACATATCTAGAGTAGTTCCCAGCACGTAGTAGGTGATAATTTTGTTACTGTCATTGAGTGGAAAAATGTATAATGTGTACATATTTATAAATGATGTTACAGTAGGTTATACATTATTTGATGGCTTACTTTTTTTTTTAATTTAATGATGTGTCTTATACATCTTTCCATGTCAGTTCATGTAGACAACTCTTTCTTTGTACGTCTACCGCATACAATCCATGACTGGTGTGGAATCATTTGCTAAGTATTCCTTTATTGATGAACATATACACTTTCAGTTTTTCACTTTGTGCATTTCTTGGTGCATGTTTAAAATATTTCTATGAAATAGAAATGAACTTTTTGTGTCAAAGCTTAGGTTCTTTTATTATAGTTTGGTGGACATTGCTAAATTGCCCTCTAAACATGCTATACTTAGGGACATCTTCACTAAGTGAGCATAAGAGAAACTGTGTCCTGACCTGCTTGGTGATGTTGGACTTATAATCCATTTATTTATTTCTTTATTCATTTATTTATTTATTTATACTGACTGGTAAGTAAAAATATCTTACTGTGTTTCAGTGTTTGTATTATTTTGATAGTTATTAAGGTTGAATAGCTTTTCTTCATTTGTTAGCTATATGTATTCCTTTTTCTGTGATTTGGACTCTGGTGTCAGAATACAATTATTTTAATCTTTTTTTTAATGGATTATTTTATTTAACTTTATTTATTTATTTGTTTATTTTAATTTGACCAGAGAGTGAGAGTGAGAGAGAGAGATAGAGAGAATGTGAGAAAGCCAGCCACCAGGTATGGGACTTGAACTATGGTCAGCCATGTGGGAGCCCAACACACCTAATTACCACACCACTTGCTGGCCCCTCAGTGATTTTAATTTTGATGACAGCATTTACTAACTGTATAACTCTAAGCACGTTTATGAATTTCTCTTTGTTCCAGTTTTCTTGTCTGTAAAATGGAAATGATAATAGGATATAATCAAAATGGCTATTATGCAAATTAATTGAGTTAATATTTGTAGAGTGCTTAAGCAATTGTGTAAAAAATGGAATCCTCTCGATATCAGCTATGCATATCCTCGCCATTTTTTCCTTCTTGGATCGGTTTATCATTGATATGCAAAAATTTTTAATATTTTTAATCACCTGTTGTCTGAAACAAAACTTGTTGCAAATATATTCCCCAAGTTGTTTGTCTTTTAGCTTTTCTTATGGTGTATTTCATCTTAAGAAAGTAAAAAAATTTCAATCTGTGCGTTTTTCTTTATAGAAACATATGTCATACTATATTGTTGCTTAGATATTTCTAATCACAAGATTACAAAAGCATTTTCCTATATGTTCTTCCATGATATTTACATATTTTGTTTGTCTAGTTTGGAATTAGCTTGGATTTCTTTTTGTATGCAAACCGATGTAAGAATCTGAACTTTCTTCCAAAGTATAGATATTATTTTCCCAGTGCTATTTATCGCATATGTTGTGTTCTTTCTTTGCAAAGTTAAAGTATTTGACTGACTTTATGTATGAAAGTCACATACATATGAAATTTTGGTATTTCTTTTTTTTTCTTTTGATCAAGGGACACATTTCTTCACAAATACCACAGCATTTTAATATATATAACTACACAATATTTTTGATTTAAAAATATTTTTTTCTTATTCATGATAGAGTGCATGTGTCCACATATGAAAGTTAGACAAAGAGGACAGAGGGACAGAGAGGGGCGGGGAAGGGGGGAGAAGGAGAGACAGATGAGCACCTTCCACTGGATCTGACCTTGCGGTGATCTCTTTCCTCCAGCCCATTAGCTCTTGGAAACATGAGTGCATGCCCGGTGTGTTTATTACCAGGCTGACTGGGCCAGGGATTTGGACTGTGGTCACAACATGGATCTGGTTTCTTTCGAGCAGTGCCTTACAGCTATGCCACAGAGACAGCTCTACACAGTACAGTTAATATTTGGTAGTTCAAGTTTACATCATCATCATCATCATTTTTAAAATTTTGCCAGAGGTAATAGGCACTTACCATAGAGACAGGGGAGAGAGAGAGGAGAGAAAGAGAATCAGAGAGAAATGAGAAAGCACCCTTCATGGGAATTGTCATGCCGCATTCCTTCTCCATTTCTCCCTCCTTTTGGGATTCTAGGTATGTGCACACGTTCCTGATGTGTCTTCAAGCAGTTGGTCCAGGACTCCATCCCCATAGTCATCATGTGGATTCAGCTGCCTTAACCACTGCACCATGGACTGATCCCACATCATTATTTTTAATCCCTAAATTTTTTCGTTTATATGAACTTTAGAATCAGTGTGCTAATTTTTTTCTGATTGCTTTTAATATATACATTAATTTGGAGACAATTATCACATATGCAGTATTGAATTATATATGAAGTATTGAATGTTTTAGTATATTTATCATTAAGTTTAATCTTAGTATTTTACTGTCATCATAATAAAATCCTTTATTCATTACATTTTCTACGGGGACATTGTTGATAGATGAAGATGTTAGTGGTTTCTTTATATTGATCTTGTATCTGGCAATCTTATTTATCTCTTACATTAGTCACAACAATTTTCCAGTTTATTCTTTCAGTCTTCTGGGTAGATAATCACATCAAATACAAATAATTAGTTTTGTCTCTTTCCGTTTTCCCATTTCATTGTTTTCCTATGGCTTCTTGTATTGGCCAGGACCACAATCATCATACCTGATGGCAGGGCTTCTTGTATTTTCTTTGGCTGTAGTGGAATAGGTTTTATTATTTTTTCTTAATGCATCTTGGTCATGTATAAATAGACTTTCATGTTTACTATGGAAGAAATCTTCTTCCTTATTCATAAAAGGAATATTGGGTGCAGGGAAGTCGATGATGTATTGATATAAAGATTGAAGAATAGGTCTGCAAAGAATGTGTTCTTTTGTACAGTGATATGGAAAGAAAAAGGGAGGGAGAGATGAAGTGTAAGGAAAACAGACTCCAACAGGAGAGGAGAGTTAGGAGAGGGAGAATATTAAAGAAAGACAACAAAAACAAAAAGAGAGTGGATGTCCCAGACTTCAGTGTAGAAATGGAGGCTGACTACTTCTTGCTTATAGGTGGAAGAAAGGATATGTTTGGCAGAAGGAAGGGCAGGTGGAAGTTAAAGCAGATGATGGCACTAGGCAAGAATTGTTATGGTGGCATCATCATAGCATCAGGACTAAGAAGGAATGATGGGTAGAGACTTAACAGTAAAGCTTTCAAACATACTGCTGGAAATACTGCTTCAATCCAAGCAAGGACAGTGACATACTCAAATACTACTTGATACTATTAATGTGGCACAAAGATTTGGGTGTGGCACTGTCAGCTGTGTGCTTAAGATTACATGTGCTGTTTGGGTTCAGGAATAGCTGTGAAGTTATGAGCACATTTTCCTTTGTAGAGTTCATTTGCTACCACACTTTCCATTAGTCTACCACAGAACACATTACAGAATATTTAAAAATATTTGGCCAGGGCCAGCAGGTAGTATAGTGGTTAAGGTGCTGAACTACCATGTGGCCCACTGTCATTCGAGTCCTGGACGTGATGACTTGAAACTCATGCTGCCATGTGTGCATGCATGCCCAAAATCCTGAGAAGTGAATGCAGGAGAAGGTATTGCACCTGTAGGCATGACTACCCACCATGAGGAGTAATTTTTCACATTCTCCCTGTCTGTTTCTCCAGTGAGCGCATATAGACTATAGCAAAAATCTCTCTTTCTCCCTACATATATATCATGTTACAATGTATATCTTTGTGTATGTGTGTGTGTGTATGTGTGTGTATGGCTAACTTTCAACTTTTACCAAACAAACAAGTTACTTGAAGAAAGATTAAAATTTGCCTGTGTAAGTAAAATAGAAATGACCATAACTCAGTGTTCCCTCAGTATTGTAATACTACATTACAACATATTTTATGTGTACTTGCTCTCTCTGAAACTGCCATATTATGATACTAGGATATTATGACAACTTGGACTCATTATTTTAAGGCTCTTTTCCCCATAATCACTGATTTCTTCTTTCATTTAGTTATTTACTAAAAACAAAACTCTAGACAGGCCAATCACAAGTCATCTACATTTGAGCTCTGGGTGGCCCCTTTTAGGAACTAGGACAACTGAAGATTTTCTGCTCAGACTTCACCTTCCTGACCCCAAGATCTGGTAGGGTCAGAGTAATCCTCAATTCCCATGAAATCTGCTGCACAAAGGTCGAAAACAGAACTGCAGAGAGATTTCAGAGCACTTCTTCCTGCACACCTCTGAATGCTCAGATATAACTCCAAAAATCAGGAAAAAATGTATAATCCATCAGATGACTAGAAACCACCACAGAGGCACAAGAAATAAGAGGAGCCAAGAAAATATCTCTCCCCCAAAGGGAAAGAATAACTCCTCATCCTGCACAGACAATACAATGGAACTCATAGAAATGTCAGATAAAGAATTTATAATATTTATAGTGACAAAGCTAACAGAGATGTAAAGGAAGAGAGAATAAACTCCAGAAGTTGAAGGAGAAAAGAGAAAAGAAAATGAGTTCCAGGAGATGAGGAAGTTCTTGTGTGATCTGAAAAAAGGAGGTACACGCCATTAAAAAGAATCTAATGTAATTGTTAGAGATATAGGCTATAATACAGGAAAGCAAAACCTCCCTTGAAAGTATTCAAAACAGATTAGATCATGCAGAACATCGAATCTCAGATGTAGAAGACAGAACCTCTGACCTAGAAAAATTTACCAAAAATCCTGAGAAAATAACTCCAAAATGAGAATAACATATGAGTAATACTAGATACCATTAAATGCCCAAACATCTGAATAATAGATATCCCAGAAGGTGAAGAAACTAATAATGGGATGGCTAATCTATTCCATGAAATCCTAGAAGAAAAACTTCCAAACCTAGAGAGGCATTCAAAGATCCAGATGCAAGAAATACAAAGGACCTCACATTGAATCAACCCAGGAAGATCTTCCCCAAGGCACATCATAGCCAGGTTGACCAAAACCACAGACAGACAAGATACTAAAATTGTCAAGAGATAAAGGTCAAGTTACTTCCAAAGGATATCTCATCAGGCTAATATTGGACCTCTCATCAGAAATAATGCAAGCAAGGAAAGAATGGGAAAATATATTCAAAGTGCTAAGTGAAAAAAATTTCAGCCAAGAATACTCTACCTGGCAAGATTATCCTTTATTTGGGAAGACAAGATAAAAATATTCTCAGATAAACAAAACCTGAAAGAACTTACCAACACCAGACCAGCTCTCCAGGAAGTACTGAAAGGAATGCTGTACCAGAAAAACTAAAGTCAGACACATGAAAATTAGAGTACAGAAAACAACCAGAGAATGGCCAGCCTAATCATAGGGACAATTCTGGGAAGATCAATAATAACGTTGAATATTAACTTCCAGAATTTAAATGGAAACATTAGACCACAGTAACACTGCAAATAGAAGAGAGATTAATTATATGAGATTGAATTGGTGAAACAGACTTTCGCTACTTTCGACTAAAACATTACTGATTTTTTTCTACGCTTTGTTTTGTAGACTTACGGATTTTTGTCTTCTCTTGAACTGCTGATAGGTTCATCTACCTACCATTTGAACGGAATCCTAACCTTTTTCCTGGCTTTAAGCCTTAAGCAAACTTCTCTTAACATTTTTTTGTTTTGATGCATTAAAACTAAAACTATTTTTCTTGAAATTAAATAATGCATTAAAAATACCTATTTACGGACTACAGTAAGCTATATAGCCCCAGCTAGGTGCTACTTTATGGTATGTTCACTTTACTCACTGAGGTTTATGCCTAAAATCAGATATGTGTTCACAGATAGGTATATATCAGCTGCACTTGCTGTTGAAAGTATTTAGAATAATTAAGATCTTT
>NW_006159919.1:2278456-2292666 GCF_000334495.1 Tupaia belangeri chinensis
GGGTGGGGGTGGGAGAGGGACAAAATATATAAAAAACAAGAAATGGAAATTGTTTGTTGATGATAACACATATAGTAATATCCTTGATTGAGTCAATATACAGTGTATTCTGGATGGAAAAATCTCATTTTGTGTACTGTAATGTGTTGTACAGTGAATAAATGTAAATAAATAAATTTAAAATAAAATAATAACGAATAGGATGATATCTCTGACTTGACTAATATACAGTGTATTCATGCTGGGAAAATTCATCCTGCATGCTGTAATGATATATAGTGATCGAATATATAAAAATAATAAAATTTAAACATAAAAGAAAAAATGCAACATATTCCCTTTTTCTTTTTCTCATTCATAAATAAATCTCTGCCAAAGTTCTTCTTCCTGGTCCAGAGTTGAGCAGGTCCTTCTTCTGTCTATTGTCCTTCACGTGTAGGCATACAGCTGAAGAACCGATTCCTTGTGAAGAGGGCAGAGGACACCTGGTGGCTGATGGAAAAGCGTTCTTAGACTCCTTGGGAAAGGGTTCAAGGATACTTCCAGGGAGAGGAGCTGGCTGGGAGAAGTTCCACCCATTTCTAGGTCCCCATTCTGCTCTAGTCCTACTCTTGTTGGTTTTCCTTTAGGGCTCAGGGCTCTTCATAACAAAAAAGTAAGTGCATTAGCCTACTAGCTTCTGCTTAAACCTGTACAGCCTTCTTTATTCTTCAGAGATCTCTTAGGATGAAGCAGAAGAGAAAGCACTGCTGGCTCTTCTCTGCTGGGGAAGGAGGAGAAGAATTAATATTGACATGGCACTTGTGAAGAAAACCCAATATCTTTTTTTTTGGGGGGGGGTGGGGTTGCTGTAGGGCTATGTGCTCACCGGAGAGAGAAAGACAGAAAGTGAGAAATTACTTCCCAGTCAGGAGGAAATGGCCATACTGCAATCCTTTATCCTCCATTCTCCTCTCAGGGTTTTGGGCACACAAGCACACATGCCCAGTGCGTTTTAAGGTTTGGGGTCCAGGACTTGATCAGTGGTCAATCACATGGAAATGCAGCAATGTAGCAATTATGCCATCTGCTGGTCCTGAAAACCCAATATCTTAAAAAACAGATTTTAGATTTATAAAATTTATATTTAAGGGGTCTAGACAGTGATACAGTGGATTAAGAAAAAAATGATGCTCTGCAAGGCGGACCCACATAAGAAGTTTCTGGATTCATGTCCAGAGACCTCTGTGGGTATGCCTGGCATATGCTTTCACATGATCCAAGTGGCTAAATCAGGTGATGGATCACAGCCTCGAGACCCTGTTGGGAGTGCTCTCTCTCTCTCTCCCCTTTCTTCTGTTTCTGTCACTCATGGAAGACATAACTGAATAAACTTAAAAAAATTGGACTTTAAGAAAAGTGCCTTGCAGGTATATTAATCCCCTTATTTTACAAATGAGAGATTTAGTACACCATACTAAGCTCAGAATCAGTAGTCCAGAAATCGTTTGGTTATAAACAACCAAGATTAAAAGATTCAATTAATTATTAAACTTACAATATCAAAATCATTTCGTTGTAAAAATTTATTTACAACTTTTGAAGAAGGCAAGGAATGCTATATGTCTAATCCACTACATTTTCAAGATATGATTTGGTGGATTGTACTATTTTAGGTACTTTGATAACATACTAGTCATACTTTCCCCAAAAAAGTAGGGACCCTTGATCAAATTATAAAGTGGATTTATTATGTAAGTATGCAAACTTTTGACAAAGATGGCAGCACAGAGTAGATTAAGCATTGGCAGAACTGGAGTATAGACCAAATCTGCCTCTGCTTGTTGTGGAGTCATCAGGTGCCACTGAACTCTAACAGGTCATCTTTAAAATGCTTCCTTTTCCCTGTAGGACCATGAAGACACAAGGAAAGGGATAGCCAGGTGCTTTGAAGCAGACTTTGTAGAATAGAGTTGCATTCTTCTGCTTATGTTAAGGTGCAGAGCTATTAGTTTAAGGTGTATTCCCAAGGATTTTATTTCAAAATGCCAAACATTGCCTTACTTGTAGATGTTCCCTGAAGAGAAAAGACTTGTTAACTTTGGAAAGAGCAGTAATGAGGGAGAGGCAGTGATGCAGGGCTATGGGGTTCCCCTCTTAGCCTGCTTGTCTCCTCCATGTCATTCCTGCCCTTTGGCTAAGGAGGTGATAGCAAAAGTTTATGAAGTTTCTGACTCTTAAAATACTCAATTTCTTCACTTCCAGAGCATCCATTCTGTCAAATATAGGAAACCTCTCACTTCATAATGCCAACAATTCTTGAATTTGCTTTAAAGAATTTAAACATTTTGGTCTTTATTTCACTTCCGAAATTGATGAGAGAACATTGTCCTATTTTAGGCATCGTATGTCTGTAAAATGCGGTCAGTGTGGGCTAATCTCCTCTGTGTGAAACGTGTTACTAAGAGTGACAGGGGGTGGGTTAAATAAAAGGCCAGGGAAGAAAAGACAGCTGACTAGAAAGGAAATTAAATAGTTAGTGTAGGCTGAAGAATGCCAGAACAGCTGGTTAGCTGGCTCTGCCTAATAAATTAGGTTTACTGCTTAGTTCTACCTACTTTATCTTGCCTGGGAGAAGAAAATTCTTAGGCAACAGGTGGTTGATCCATGAACTACACCTCACATTTTGTCATTGTAAGCAGTCAGCTCTTCCAACACTTTCCCTGTCAACTTACAGGTCACTATGTCTAGTTTTTGTGACACATTTCCCTCTTTATAGTCTCTGAGTCAAGTAGCAGAGAGAATAGGTAAATGGTCTTGGCTGCTCACATAACTTTTCTGCGGTGGTGCCCCCACCCCGCATTAGGATTCTTTCTATTTCTGACATTTCAGACAATTCTTCACATAAATCAGTGGTAAAAATCTCTCATGTTAGCAGGCAGTGAAAGGCTTAAATCAGTTTCCATGAAGTTACTTTTGTTGCTCCATCACTGATGCTTTATCACTTTTTTAAAGCTCTTTCTTTGGTGAGGCAAGGATATCTATATTAGGCAAATGAAAAATGAACTGCGCTCTTATTCTCTTGTTAATACAGCTGGTACTCTTCCAAAAATCATACACCACCACTGACAAATCACTGTAATAATCACAAGCCTGAGCTTTAATTTCTTGGACCATTTTTACAAAGCACTCATTTTTCAGCTACTAAGATGGACCAAATTGATTGTTTTGAAAAAAATGTAGGGCTTGCAATACTTCCCTAGTCGAGGGCTTGTAATGCTAGGGGTTGTAATGCTTCCTTATCTGAGGTCCGGAATGTATTGTTTGGAGCTTCAGCTCTTGTGCTTGCACTAATGCATGGCTCCAGGAAAGCCTCTCTATTGCCCTGTGCCTCAGTCTTCTCTTCTCATCCATAATGCGTCTCCATCTGGGATTGAATGGCAGAGCAATATGGTCAGTCTCTTAAAGGGGGAACTTAACGCAGGGTACTATTGACACTCAGATATTTACTTTTAACTGAGAACATGCGCTCTTTCCTTCAGAGAACATCTCTGACAATTTAAGAATTCATAACTATAGTTTGAAAAAGGTAAAACACAGACTTATCCCTGCAGGACCTCCATTAGGTAACTACTTTGGCTCCAATAGAAATGACTTTTTTCTATAAGCAAATACCTAAGAAAGAGAATGAAGTAGACAACAAACTACAAGAAGAATCAAGGTCTCTGGGCAGAGAGGACCCATTATCCCTTTTCAGTACTCCAAAAAGGCCACTTAGTAATTCTCACTAAGCTGAATCTGTGGAGAAGGTGTTTTGCTTCTGAGGATGCTCTATTTTCTTTTCCTTACTTGTATTATATTATACATTTAAAAAATTACTTTATTTCATTCATGAGTGAGAGAGACAGACAGAGACAGCACTCCCAATAAGGTCCTGAGAATGTGATTGGCCATGAGATGTTAACTGACTCCAGATCAGGGGGCTTGTGTGCTTGGTGTACTCAGGGAGACCTCAGGCTTGAATCAGGAACTTTGAAATGTGGGATTGCCTTGTAGAGTATTGTAGTTTACTGCTGCACTACTACCTAGCCTCTGTATTACATATATCTTAGAGAGAGAGAGAGAAAGATATGAAAGAGGACATGTGGGAGAAGGAGTGAGAGAGAACAAGTGTGTGTGTGTGCGCGCGCGTGCGAGAGAGAGAGAGAGAGAGAGGTTTTACAAACAGGGTCTCACTGTTGCATCCTTCTTCCCCAGACACCCAGTTACCTAGGATTCACAGGCTTGCACTACCATACTTAGACTATTTAGGTTTAGGATCCTAACCTAGGCCTTCCATATGACCCCTGCCTTGCACTGGAGTGCCCTACCTCTTGTGCTACCAGAATTGGGCCTCTACATCTCTATTCTTTTCTTATCTTTGTGTAGCATGTCTTCTCTTCTCTTGGACTCCCTATCACTGGGCAGTTGATACCCTCAGGGTGCTTCCTAACATGCGTCAAAGGTCCAGTTCATGCTTGTTACTCCAGAGAGTGACTTCAACTCTGGATTCTGTCAAACTTGATTTCCAGTACCACATCCCTCCTTTTGTCACTTTCCTTCACAACCTTGTCAAATAATAGTAGCTATTGTAATAGTAGCTGTAAACATCTCCATTTGATGAGGGAATGTTGTCTTAATTGAAAAGAGCTTCAATTATGGGGCGGTGACAGAGAGTTCTTTGCTCTTGGATCACTGCGGTCTTATTCCCTTCTGCTATTCCCAACAGACACAAAGTCTGGTCACTGGAGGCTCGCTGGTAGGCTCCAGGAGGACACAGAATACTAGACTCAACCCAGCATCTCCAAAAGAAAAAAAAACCAAAAAACAAAAAAAACCCAGAAGCTTGTGCAACTAATAAACAATACAAGCCTCTTTACTTTCCCATGTCGTTGAACAAAAGGGCCAAACCAAGGATGTTCAAGCCCAACCCGCCATGAGTTTCCAGGAAATGACTGACCCAGAAGCCACAAATGCTTTCAGAAGTCCTGGAATTAAAAATGGTAATGAACTCATAAATGGGTGAGGGGGAAGGATTAGCATGTGAGCTGCCCATTTCCATGGATACAAGGCTCCTTTCATTTATTTTTACTGGGCTTTTACAGGGACTCAGAGCTCCAAATCTGATAGGACATCTGTGCTTCATTAGCTGTGTTTCATTAGGTTTATAATGTGATTTAAACGGACCCCTCTAAGCTGCAACAAGGGAGGCTCCTGAGAGTCCCAAGTTCCTGGCCTTGCCTTGCAGGGGGCCCATGAAATGGCTCCATGAATGGAGTAGAGTGTTCAGAGGTCATGGGGCCACTGGAAGATGGATCTCAGGCTAGGATGAGGTCGGACACATCTTTTTCTCTACAATTAAGATCTTAGACAGGGGGCTCTGCTAAAGCTGAGAGCGTCTCTACAGGGAAAAAGAAGAATTTGGCTGTGCAGGTCTGAAGGCTCTGCTAATTCTAGCAGTTGAGGAACTCTACTCACTCCTGTAGGCTTCCCTCTTCTCTGCTTTGGAAGCCAGCACAATTAACACGTGTTCTCCAGGTTGAGGGAGGAAATGTAAAAGACGACAGCAGTTTGGTGGACTGCTACAGGAAGCAGGAAGCAGCCACTTTTTGAGTGTTCCCTCCAGCAATGATTAAAGTAGAAGCAGGTAGTCAGTCATGTGACAGGGCTGAAATGTATAAACTGGGTATCACACTGCTCTGAGAATAGTTGCTATGGTAACCCAGACAGAGATGGAACAGCAGTAAAGGAGAGCTGCCCTGAAAGCAAATGTTATTGATTAAATGCATTTTTTTTGGGGGGGGAGGTTCTGGGAGGGCTGGCAGTGGTGAAGATGGGAGTAGGAGGCAGGTGATCCAACTGCCATGACCATGCAGAGTGTGGTTTGGTTGTATATTGACAAATCTTGTTTAGAGCCCTCACAGAAACTGGAAGTTAAATGATCATCTGCACAAGCTTCTGTTTCCACAGTTGAACTTTTTAATAGGAAATTCATTGTTTCTTAAGAAAACCTAAGATATCAAAGCCAGCTATATTGCTAGCCTTGAGTTCACAACCTGGTCATCTGAGCAAGATTATTTTCCTGAAGAGTTCATGAATGTGTCCACAAAACAAAAGATCATTTCTAACGGGGACCCAGGCTCTACCTTCCATTGTTCACATTACCAAATAGCTTCCTCTGGAAGTCATTTGGTGTAGGAAATAGGGTAGACCTCACTCCAACTTTGGCATGCATGAATATTCTTTGTGAACTTCCAGCATTGTAACCTATCCACACTTTGTCACCCTTGACTGTAACACTGAGGAAAGAACTCTGTCCTACTTTTGAGGATAATTGTGAGAAATAACTTATTAATGATTATAAAGCAGCTTGAAAATACAAGCTCTTCACAAATGCATGATGATTAAAAATGCATATGGGTACCAGTAACAGCATTCACATCAAGGCCACTGAGAAGGTAGCTGGAGTGTGCTCTGAGGTCTGAAGGGAGAATAAGGATCTATCGTTAGGACATATTTCTTGATGTGCACCAGGTAAGATTTGAGGATAGCCAGGTACCCCGGATTTCCTGGACTGTCACTTGTGTGTGCAACTCACTTTCATCTGTTGGGGTGAGCTGCAGATTTGGCAAGACTTTTTTTCTTTTCTTTTTTCTTTTTTTGTTAAGGAATTGTTGGTCTAGTATTCATTATCTTCAGCATGCCCTTCCTTGTCTACCATGAGCTGGTCAGAATGACCTTCTGAAAGAACTAATACCCTCACTCCTGAGGCTGATGACCTTCCCTTTGTCTCCTTGCCTTCCCTCTTTGCAGCAAAGTGGTACAATACAATACAGCCCTCTGCCAGCAGATCCGTTACTAAAGGAATTCATGCATCTTGCATCTTGAAGATGCATTATTAATGCCTGGACAAATCACATCAGGTGAAACCCAGCAAGTCCCTGGCACTGAAAAAAAGGAACAAAGGCAGGTTCTACAAGAGAGCAATGGATGAGACAAATTATAACAGCTGGGAGTTTCTTGTAAGTAAGATGGCATAACAACCAGAAATGCTAAAATTGTGTGCACAGACAGCAACTTTGTATTTCTGTGGTAAAACAGATTACACATGGCGCAGGAAAAAAAGCCACTCTAATTGTGGCTTCGTTAAAGTCATGGTGCTGCAACTCTTTGAATTTCCCAACAAAGAGGGCCAGCTTGCTGGTGACCAACTTATTTCCCAGTGCAATCCCAGGCTCCTGTATGTGATTTCCAAGGCAGACAAGGAAGGATGGATTTTTCGAATAGGGTCAGTAATCACACTGGCTGCACAGGGGTAAAGATAAAATGCAGCACGAGAGAGTTCACCAAGGAACTCTGGGGCAAGCAAGACCATTTGGGGCAGGGGGGATGGGGTCCTTCTTGTCATCTCTCCTGGTCACGGTGGGGGGTACTTGGGTAGCTGGCATGAGTCGATGGGTTGCTTGTGTGTGATTCATCCTCCTGTGTGAGAACTTAGAGATCCTTTTGATGTCTAAACTGGGTGATTAGAGATAGATAAATATCAGGTTTATTTCAAATGGATTGGAAGAGGCCACGGGTGCACAATCATTTAGCTGTGCAGATCCATGACTGTACTGACTCCCAGTGGTCACTAATGACACGCGAGCTGCTTCAGCACTGACGAGGTTCCCTGCTCTTTTTCTGGAGGGGCTGGCAGGGAGGATTTGTTTTAAATTGCAGACCACAGCTAAAGTTTCTGATGACATTAAAGAGAGGCATTTTTCAAACCTACTTCTATATAATCAGTCTATTAAATAAGATTTCTTTTGACATCTTGAAAGAAATGATATTCTTTTAAAATATGATAGCTGCCGATGTGTTGAAGTAAGGGCCAGTGGTTTCTGTGTGTCTGTGTGCGTGCACGCGTGTGCGAGCATGCGCACACTTGTGTCTCATGCACACAGTTCTCTTGTGGTTTCTGTGTAATATTACCCACATTTTCTATTTGGAGAATCACTTTCCCTTCCATATACTCAACAATGAACATGAAAGTACCTAATTATATTTTCATAATCATGATTAAAAACCATCTAAATTATCCTGCTTGATGTACTCAGAGTTTGTTGATTGCTTTTTGATGTGTATGAGAGCTTTATGCAGAGCCACATCAAATGATTTGCTTCACAATGAAATAAAGGAAAAAAAAACCTCTTTAATATGCATACATACTTAACATATACATATATAATTCATATTTGGCTAATTTAACCAGCATCAACACAATATCTAATGACCATGAAATAATTGTTGAAAGGCTGATTACCTTCAAATAGTACATTAATTTTCACTTCATATATATGTGTGTGTGTGTGTATATATGTGTTTGTGTATATATATGTATATATACACACACACATGTGTATATATTGAGTCTATCTTTTTTTTTAAAGTTTACTTATTTATCTTTTCCATGACTAAGAGAGACACACAGAGAGAGATAACATTCCCAAAAAGGTCTTGACACCATGATGCACCCCCCAACATCAGCCAGCCCCGGATCATTAATATGTGCACACCTGGTGTGTTCAGGGCATGAACCTGAAACCTTTCCACATGGATCAGCCTCTCAGAGTGTCCTGTTTTATCACTGCACCACTGTCCGGCCCCTGAATCTTTTATAGAAGCCATTCAGCCTTTTGAGCTGCTGATGTCTCCATCTGTGTGCGTGCACGCGTGTGCGAGCATGCGCACACTTGTGTCTCATGCACACAGTTCTCTTGTGGTTTCTGTGTAATATTACCCACATTTTCTATTTGGAGAATCACTTTCCCTTCCATATACTCAACAATGAACATGAAAGTACCTAATTATATTTTCATAATCATGATTAAAAACCATCTAAATTATCCTGCTTGATGTACTCAGAGTTTGTTGATTGCTTTTTGATGTGTATGAGAGCTTTATGCAGAGCCACATCAAATGATTTGCTTCACAATGAAATAAAGGAAAAAAAAACCTCTTTAATATGCATACATACTTAACATATACATATATAATTCATATTTGGCTAATTTAACCAGCATCAACACAATATCTAATGACCATGAAATAATTGTTGAAAGGCTGATTACCTTCAAATAGTACATTAATTTTCACTTCATATATATGTGTGTGTGTGTGTATATATGTGTTTGTGTATATATATGTATATATACACACACACATGTGTATATATTGAGTCTATCTTTTTTTTTAAAGTTTACTTATTTATCTTTTCCATGACTAAGAGAGACACACAGAGAGAGATAACATTCCCAAAAAGGTCTTGACACCATGATGCACCCCCCAACATCAGCCAGCCCCGGATCATTAATATGTGCACACCTGGTGTGTTCAGGGCATGAACCTGAAACCTTTCCACATGGATCAGCCTCTCAGAGTGTCCTGTTTTATCACTGCACCACTGTCCGGCCCCTGAATCTTTTATAGAAGCCATTCAGCCTTTTGAGCTGCTGATGTCTCCAAGTGTTTTTCTGCTTTCTGGGAAAGAGCTGTGAGATTAAGATTTGAATTCAGAATTAAAGCTCATAGTAGTTATTACATGTAAATGTGCCTCCTTCCCTAATATATTCTCCTTTGGACAATTGAGGAACTCTGGGCCAGTTCACACGAAGGAACAGAAGGAACCGCAGTACAGTGTGATCGCTTTCTGCTGATTTCCATGAAATGAACAAGGGTCCCTCGCCCTCCTCCTGGGGAAAAGTAGCATACAGACTTCTCATGGTTTTCTTATTCACACCCATGAATTTAATCCAGGGCAGGAAGAACTTACATTAAGGTGTTTCTCTTAAAATAATTTTTTTGTGTTTACAGAAATGTTGGATATCTTTAAATCAGTAACATACACTGAAATTTCATTAGATGTGTAAAATATATACAAGTTTTTCTTTTTTCTTTTAAGAATAATTTATGTAATTTTATTTATTACTATTATTATTATTGCTATTTTTAAAATCTGCTACAGGTTACATGCAATAATGAGAGAGAGAGAGAAAGAGAGAGAGAAAGTGAGAAAGCAAACTGCCAGGTCTAGGACTTGAACCATGGTTGGCCATGTGGGAGCTTAGTGCCTTAACCACCACATTGCCTGCCCTGCTGGCCCCAACGCACAAGTTTTTTTTTTTTTTTCTTTTCTTTTTTTTGGAGAGGTTTTTGCTATAAGGTGCGTGTACTCGCCAGAAAGACAGAGAGAGACAGAGACAGAAAGTGAGAAATCTTCCCCCTGGGGGGATGGCCACACTGCAATCCCTTCTCCTCCTTTCTCCTCTCGGGATATTGGGCACACATGTACATGTGCCTGGAGTGAGTTTAAGCCACAGGGTCTGGAACTCAAATTGTGGTCAACTACATGGTAGTCCAGCGACATAGCCATTACGCCAACTGCTGGCCCCAGTACACAAGTTTTTCTAATGAACATGTTTGGCATTGTTCACCACTAGAGCACTTCTCATTGTTTATGAGTCCTCAAAGCCTGGGGGGCCTGTCTGTTTTTAGAGACCATGATTCAGAAACCACTGGGAGTTGATAGGTGAGGCATTGCTTGAAGAACATGGTGATGAAAAGAGAGAGATGAAACGTGTTTTCCACTTTCAGACAAATGGTGGGGATAGGTCTTAAAGAAAAAGCCAAGCTAGCAAGCTTTTCAATTAATACGAGTATATATAGTGTCTCATAAATTCATTTAACAAAGCTTGAGTACACATTTGCCAGGCACTGGATAATTCTGAAGGGTAATGGGAAATCATAAAATTCTGAGATATGACTACTGCCCTGGGTAGGGAAGTTACAGAGAAAGGGACCCAATACAATGCACAAATTGATGTGATAGAGATTTGTGCAAAAGAGCATGGGAAAGTATAGTCCTGTGGGGAAAGGCTTTGCTGGAGAATGCCTTGAAAGGAGAGTTCAATCTCTATCACTCCATGAAGAGACATTTGAGGCAGAAAAAAATAGTGTGTTCAAAGGTTGGGGTGTAAGGGCCATAGCTTATAAAGGTATACTGAATATTTACATATTCCTGCATTTTAAGTTGGAAGATGGGAAGAGGCAGGGGATCCAGATGGAAAGATGAAGGGCCAGACTGTGAATCTTTGTGCTGTGCTAAAAAATTTGGACTTTTTATCATGGGCAAAGATGAAATTGTAGTATGACATGATCAGGTTTGTGTTTTGGAAACCTAAATTTTTTTGAACTGTGGAAGATGAACTGAAAAGTAAGACTGGCAGAAGGAAAAACACAAGGCTACTGTTAGATCTCTAGAATGAATCAATGGATTACAAAAAGACAGTGATAGTGAGGATGAAGAGGAGGACGAGTCCTTGGTTTCTCTCCCTGTCCAAATCAAAATGTTCAGAGTTGTTAAATCTCTTCTTTCCATGAGCCACCCACTTCAACAATCCTCTGCCCTGACTGTGCCTTTGCAATTGCTGGTGTTTATGTCTGAAGCACAGCTAATCCCTTGTCAAGCTGGCTAACTTCTACTTTGAGTTTCACCTCCAGCATTACCTCTTCTGAAAAACCCTTCTTTCCCCTGGCTCTCTCAACCTGCCAGGATCATGATCACATGATATGTAGAGGTCAACCTGGGAACCAATCCCTGACCCCCCCATATAGCCACCAGCATTGTGGAGCAGTGTGCCACTGTTGTACTACCACTACTGGGATTGCCTGGTGTGTCCCTCCTTGTGTGGACTCCTACAGACCCTGACATACTTCAAGTGAAGTAATTACCATGGAACCTGGCATTTGGTTAAGGTCTCCCTGAGGTTGGGCTATGTATTGCAATATTCGTCATCAAAGTGGCCTCCAGGCAATGAGTACTCTCTGAATATCCTTTGAATGGGCAGATACAGCTGTTTAACTGTCATTTCATTAAATAGTTCAACAAACGAAAGCAAAATGTCTGCCATCCTAGGAGACATTGATGAGTAAACCTTTTTGATTGATTTTGAACTTGTGGATGGTAGCTACAAGTGCAAAGTCTCATGATTTACAATTTTTTCATGATTTTGGTCAATATAGACCATCAATAGAATTAAGAAAAGCCTACAAATTCACTGCCATCATAGATAACGTATGTGTATATGTATGTGTGTGCGTGTGTGTGTATAAAATAAATGCAGAGAACCAAGCCAAAAAAAAATCCTTTATTAGTATCTATATTTGTATTCTTATTTGACTAAGGTAGCCAAGTGGCAGTTACTTGTCTACTTTCTTTTATGCTATAGAATTACAGATGCTAATTTTTTTTTTCAGAGAGATTTTTGCTGTAGAGCACATACACTCACCAGAGAGACAGAGACAGAAAGTGAGAAGTCACCCTCCCAGAGGGGATGGCCACACTGTGATGTCTTCTCCTTCACTCTCCTCTCAGGATTTTGGACACACACTCACATGTACCTGGTGTGAGTTTCAAGCTGCCAGGATTGGGACTTAAACCATGGTTGGCCATGTAGGAGTTCAGTGATGTAACCGCTATGCAATCTGCTGGTCCTGATAAATGCTGAATTGTAATGAGTCAGCTTAGCCCTTTAAGTACTATGAGAGCTACGTAAGCTATGTTCTTGTATTACATGCTGTCATAGAGCCACAAATACAATGTTGGTTTTACTCTTATCATCATTATTTGTCTTTCTATGTTTTAGTTTAGGAAATGCAATGATCAATGTTCAGTGAATGAAATGAAAGGCATTTTCCTTTTCCCTGGCTCCTCATGCTGTCTCTCTGGTATTATACAATCTCCCTGTTAGAGCTACTGTGATGACTTGGCCCCTGGGTATGTCCAGAGACCCAGGTTTTCTAGTTGTCAATTGTTCCTGCAAATAGTCCTCAAAGCAACCTAGAGTGGTAGAAATTGCAATTAACTGCCTAAGTCTTGGCTCTGTTCCCAAATAGCTTTATGGCTATTTTTGTTTTGAAACTTCTTCTTTCTTTTTTTCCATTCCTCTGTCCTTCCCTTGCTCCCTTCCTTTCTCTCCTTCCATGAGAGGGAGGGGAAAGAGATATATATATATAGCGAGAAACAGAGATATCTAAGTGCCCTGAACAGGGTTTCATGCCGCAATCCTTTCCCCTGACTCTCTCAACCAGCCAGGATCATGTGATCATGACCATGATGGTGATCATGATTTTTTCTTTTTGGTCATAGGGTATATGTACCTGCCAGAGAGAGACAATAAGAGAGAAAGTGAGAAATCACCCCCCAGGAGAATGACCACACCACAACTCCTATTCCTCTGTTCTCCATTTTCTTCCTGAGATTTTGGGCACACATGCATGGTATGAGTTTCAAGCCACCAGATCTGGGACTCAGCTGCATTTGGCCATGTATGAATCCAGCACTTTACTCACCATGCCACCTGCTGATCCTGCTTGATGATATTTAAAAAGTAATCTTAACTCCCAGGAGAATGACCACACCACAACTCCTATTCCTCTGTTCTCCATTTTCTTCCTGAGATTTTGGGCACACATGCATGGTATGAGTTTCAAGCCACCAGATCTGGGACTCAGCTGCATTTGGCCATGTATGAATCCAGCACTTTACTCACCATGCCACCTGCTGATCCTGCTTGATGATATTTAAAAAGTAATCTTAACTGGGACCAGCAGATGGCGCAATGGTCATGTTGCTGGACTCTCATGTAGTCAACCATTGTTTGAGTCTTGGACCCAATGGCTTAAAAACTCATGCCAAGCACATGTGCTTGTGTGCCAAAATACCAGAGGAGAATGGAGGAGAAGGAATTGAAGCATGGCCATTCCCTTTAGGGTGTGATTTCTTGTTCTCTCTCTCTGTCTCTCTGATTCTCAGGCAAGCGCACATGCCCTATAGCAAAAATCTCTCTTAAAAAAAAAGTAATCTTAACTTTTCAGACTACTTTTCTTTCTGTGAAACAAGAGGGTTGGGTTAAACATTTTAGTTTTTTTTTTTTCCCCCCTCCACCATGGGAAACAATCTGTATTTATTGTAGTCATTTTTATTTATCAGCATTTATTAGCTGCCAGATTGGGCAAAGTTCTGTTCTATGCTATATAGGAGACACTGAAAAAATAAAAGCAGCCTTAGTGGATCCCTATTTATCACAGCTATTTTACCTGTGGAATTCTGGGACTATCGTTGTTGATAGTTTTAGGATTGACTCTATAAT
>NW_006159919.1:2292697-2321482 GCF_000334495.1 Tupaia belangeri chinensis
CACACACACACATATATTTAAAGGTGATATGGCTTTGAGTCTACAGTTAGAAGCAAGTTTATAAGTCACATAGTGAATTTCCATCTCACTGCAAAATCATGTGAATGATCCAGTGTTCATATTCTTCTTGAACTTTCAGAACACTTCATGAGGTTTAAAGGAATCTTAAGGATTCCTAAGTATAAGAAAGTTTTTATTATAATTATTTAGATAAAAAACTATAGCTCTGTGACATGTAAGTGTTCTTTATTCTTTTATTTACTAATTTAGTCCATTGCCAAGTATTTACAGAAGACCTTCTATGTCTGGGGTATAGTGTTAGGCCCTGAGGATAAAGCAATAAGAAAGACCAACTTGGTTCTTTCCCTGCAGCTCTTACATTCCACTAGAGAGGTGGGTAAGTGAATAAGCAACCATAATAGATTCTTCTTTTTTTTAACAAGTATTTTTATTTTATTTTACTTTATTTTATTTCATTTTTTATTATACATTTTTATTTATTTATTTATTTTCATTTCATTTTCTTCCATACTTTCAATCACATTATTATTTATCTTACAAAATGGATATTTCAACAGGTGAACATTTCTCCCTAGTACTGTTGATAAACCTACGAAATATCTTCAACAGATAATACCACACCTCTTTGTGCCATTCATGCTTTGCCATGTGCTTTTCAGAAACAAACCAAGGTATTCAGAATATCGCACCAAAAATGAAATAGACTTCGAATCTACAGAGCTTTATATATCAGCATCATGTCTGTTTCAACAGTATAAAACTGTTCCTCTTGCATAATAGAATTCCCTTTCCCTGTTTTTAATTTTCTAGGAATCAAAGCTCTCCGCGTGTTATACAAACCCATGGTAATTAACTATAGCAAATTATTATAAAAGTCAAGTGGCTTGCCCTGATTTTCAACAAATTACGCTCCTTACACTAGCTACTCAGAAGATAAACAAGCTGATTACTTAGAACGTATACACTATTTCCTGTGTAATTCTCTTCTAAAGTCAAGCACAGCATTTCATATTTGATGCTCCAAGATATGAACCAGTCTGGGGCAGAATAGAATACAAGCTCTTTAGAAGATCCAACTTATAGCATTTTCTTTTCCTTAGTTAAGGATAGTCTCGACGCGAAGTGTAGATTTACATTTTTTTTTTTCCTAGAATGCGAAGTGTAGATTTACATTTTTTCTTCCCTAGAATGCACTAGGGAATGGTCTCTACACAGTCTCGGGTAGATCATTATAGGATTATATTTATTTTCATTCTGAAAAATCAAAGATTATGAAGACAGAGAGATGAATGCTCTCTTCTTTCCTAATTAATACATCAGACAGCCTATGCTTCAGCTCTCCATAGTTTCCGGGAGCATTTAAATAAAGGATATATACCCCTACTCTCAGGAGTCAAAACCTTGTGGTCTTAGGTTGGTATGCTGAACAGCATTGGAGGAGCATGGTGGCACCCTAATGTCTCCCAGAGTTTGCTCAGTGTTTTCTAGAAGCAGTTTAATAGTTTAGGGGTCTTAGATTTAGATTCTTTTTTTAAAAAAAGGATTATCTATTTAATTGATTATTATTATTATTTTTTTTAAAATTTACTATAGGGCATGTGAAATAGGGAGAGAGAGAGAGAAAGAGAAAGTCACCAGGTCTGGGACTCGAACTATGATCATTCATGTGGGAATCCAGTGCTTCAACCACCATTCTCCTTGCTGGCCCCGTAATAGATTCTTACAAATTCTGTAGTGGTGAAAAAACAGATGTGTGATAGCAACTTATATAAAGGGTATCAAATCTGAACCTGAGCTATTAGCAAGCATTTCCTCATGAGTTTTGAAGCTGAGAATTGAAAGATGCAGCCATACTCAATGGTTTTAACTTTTTATAACAGCCTTTGAAGCACTTGACGACAGTATTTCCCTTAAATTCTTTTCCTTTTTTTTATGTTTATATAGCTCTCTTATGACAGAGAGATAGAGATAGAAAACTCAACTGTTATCCAGCTTTAGTGTCAGGTAGCCCAGATCACGGGCAAGCACATGCTCCATGTGCTCAGAGAGGTCTCTGTTGGCAAACTCAAGGCAGTTCCCATGGGGGTCCAATCATATTATTACTGCACCACCACCTGGCCCCTCATGTACTTTTCTCTAGGCCAAGTACAGAATAATTGTTTCAATTCTTACTTCTAGATCTTGTAAATATGCCTTCAGCATTTCCTAATTTGCCAATTCAGTCAGTTAGTGAGGAAATAAATGAGATTTGTTTGGCCTAACATCTTTTTAGTGAACCCATTTTGGCTCCTAATCATTCTTCTCTAAAAGTGCATATAAACCATCTATTTAATTACCCATTAGAGAATTTAGTTGGGTGTTAGTATCAAAATTTATTTAGAAGGGTTCACTATTTAAAAATTAAAATTTTTGTCTTTTTAAAATTGATTCTCTGATTCTATAGGATTAAAAAAAATATTGACAGTGGTTCTCCAATTGTATTTGCAATTTTTTTCTCCTGGGAGTAATTATGTGAGCCAAGACACAATTTTAGTATCATCTCCACAGTCTTACTCTTTGGTTATGTTTTCATTATGTTTATTCTTCCCTTTTCAGTTTGATGATCACCTGCCTTGGTGAAGATGATAGCAAAGTAAAAGCAGTTTGTTTAATATCACCTAAAAATATTGCACCATCTTTCCCAAACAAAAACATATCCTTTTCTTTTTTCTCTCATTGTTTCAAACACAGCACTCACTATTGATGCTTTTTTGTTTTGCACTTCTCACCAAGCTGAGTTCTCTTCTGACCTCTGGCCTCTGTGACTTTTACAGTTTCATTATGCTCCTCCTCTGAATCTTTGGTTATGGAACTGTTTTATTTATTTATTTTTCATTCACATGCTTTGAAAAAGCTAAACACATTGGAGGACAATCTAAATAACATCCTTAGGATGTTCCCTCTTAGTTAATACTATTCATAATTATAACTTTCATTTTTAATGTCTCTAATACTTCTTGTGCCACCTTTCCCTTTGAAGAAGCTATTGGTTTACTGTTGGTTCACTATTAGGTTACTTCCTGATAAACCCATCCTAAGTTGAAAACATTGTAAGTTGAAATGTGTCATCAATTGAAATGATCATAAATCATAAATCTCTTGACTTATGATGGGGTTGCAGATATAGTTTGCTTTGTGAATTGTTTTTGCACCATTGTAAAGATGAAAAATCATAAAGGAGCATGTGTATTGTATTATCAGGTTAAATTTTTTTTTCTAAAATCTAAGATGTATTATTCTTATGGTATAAAGATAGAGAAAGAGAATTAGTATTTGTTGAGTATCTACTATCTTCCATGAGTCTTACTCATCTTCTCACCGCATATGATTTGTTTGTCTCAATTGTTGAGATGAGTAAATTGATACTTACAATATTGTCCAAGTTAGTTAAGAGTAAAACCGCAAGGTAAAATGAAGAAAAAGATCACCCATTTTGTAGAAGGTGGAGATGCTGGCAACAGGGAAGACCAGATCAACAGACCTATTAGAAAGATGAACTAAAGTATCCACCATGATTATTTTTGTGACCTGGTTAGTAAATAAACAATAGATATTTCCACATTACAAAAAATAAATAAATAAATAAAAGAGGGACCAGCAGATGGCATAATGGCTACATCGCTGGACTCCCATGTAGTTGGCTGTGGTTCAAGTCCCGGATCCAGTGGCTTAATCTCACACTGGGCATGTGTGTGTGTGTGCTCAAGATCCCGAGAGGAAGATGGAGGATAAGGGGTTGTGGTGTGGCCATCCCCCTTGGGGGGTGATTTCTTGCTTTCTGTCTCTCTGTCTCTCTCTGTCTTTTTGGCGAGTGCACATGCCCTATAGCAAAAAACAAAAACAAAAACAAAAACAAAAACAAAAATAGAAAACTCTCAAAAAATCAAACAAACAAAAAAGAATAAAGCTAAGACTTGAACCTGAACCTGTCTGACTCCAAATCTTCTAATGTGCCACAGGTTAGTCACTCCTATTTCCTGGCACTTTTCTATTCTCTTACACATTCACCGAATATTGACAGTTACCACTGCTGTAGAAAGTCAGAATATTCATTCTCCTTGGAGGGTATATGGAAAGCCAGAAGTCCAAGTGTTATAGTTTCTTCTGTGTATCACACTGTTCTACTTGATGATATAAAACTTGGTGCTCTATAGCTTCCTTGTCATCTTTGGAATTTTTTTGGTAGCCCATATAGTTGGTGACCATATTGTACAAAGAGGAGCTTTAGAAATGAATAAACTGGGAACCAGCAGTTAGCGTAATGGCTATGTCGCTGGACTCCCACGTAGTCGACCGTGGTTCGCATCCTGGACCCGGTTGCTTAAAACCCACGCCGGGCACGTGTGTGTGCGTGCCCAAGATCCCAAGAGGAGAATAAAGGAGAAGGGATTGCGGCGTGGCCATCCCTTCTGGGGGGTGATTCTCGCTTTCTGTCTCTCTGTCTATCTCTGTCTGGCGAGCGCACGTGCCCTATAGCGAAAAACCTCTCAAAAAAAAAAAATGAATAAACTTATTTGAAGCCCTTGGAAGAAATATTAGTTATTTTTTTCTGTGTAATAATATTATCACAAACTTAGCCACTTGCAACACAGATTTATTATGTCACAGCTTATATAGTTCAGGAGTCTAGGCAGAACTTGGCTGGATCTTCTGCTTCAAAGACTTACTAGGCTTCTCCCCAGGTGGCAGCCAGGACAGTGGACTCACCTGAGTCTTGACTGGGGAAAAATCTACTTCCAACATTCAGCTCTTTGCATGCTTCTGGACTGAGAGCCTAAGATTCTTGCTACCTATCAGCTGGAGGCAGTTCCTCGCCATGTGAGCACATACATGGAGTCATGGATATCCATCACCATTGCCACATTTTATTGTTTAGAGGCAGGTCACAGTCCTGCTCTCACGCAATGGAAGGAAATGATGACACCAGAAGGTGGAACATGAAGACAATCTTAGAGTCCATCTGGCACAGCATCCAGTTTTTTGAATATCAGGATGAATTTTACTGTTTTCTGAGGATTTTCCTTGTCATCGTTTTCCTGAACTACCATGGACATACTTTATGGCTATCCTTTTTGAAAAACTTTTTAAGTAATTTATGCTTTTGCTAGAAAGCATGTGCATTCACCAGAGAGAGAAAAAGAGACAAAGAGAGAGGGGGAGATGGAGAGAGAGAGAAAGGATCCCCCTGTTCCCCAGTGGGATGTGGTGACGTTATAATCCCTTCTCCTCCATTTCTCTATCCTATTAGGATTTCAGCAGACATGCATATGTACCCAATGTTTTTCTAAAGCCCTTGGGGCCAGGATTCAAACTGCACATTTTGCCATATGGGATCCTACTCCCTTAACCACTGGGATGGCCCTACCCTGTCTTTATGTAGAATTAAATATGTTATTTTTCCAGGAACTCTGAGTATATAATCAATTCTTTTAGTTATAATGTTTACTATAATCATTTTGGCATGCACACACATACACACACATACACACACACACACATGCATGCATACATGCACACAAACATATACACTCACATGCAAAGAGTACAGCATCTGCAGCATCTCCCTACAGTCCTTCTTAAGATTAGTCACCTGTCTGGTCCCCACGGTCACATGTAACATTCTGTCCCTGACCTATTGCTACTGCTCATAAGTCACTTCCCAGATTTAAATTCTCTTCTTCCCATAAATATTAAAGAGAGGAAATTTGCCTCTTTCACCATGACCTTTCTAGTCTTCAAGGCTTGTTTATGTGTTTTAAAGAATTCATGTCAACATAATATCTCTTGCAGGAACTTTGGCCAATTTCTTCATTATACCCTACAAGAAATAGCCTGTGGTCAAGTTAATTCAAGGGAGAATGCATGAAGTCTGCTGTGCTGGCAGGCGGGAATGGCAGTATTGACCCAAGTCTCTGCTGCTATCAGCCAAGTAGACCACTTATGTCGTAAAGAAAATCAGCACGGCTGGAACCTCGGCTGTCAGGCCTTGTGTTGGTATTTGTCTCTTTGGACTCTTGTTTCCCACCCAATACATTTTATTTTATTACAGGAACAATAATTTAGGACATTGGCAAAAACAATTAAATAATTCAGAAACTGGTGATTTTTTTTTCAAGTTTGTAGCTGGATCAAATATTCATAAGATGTAGATCTGTAGGTACATTTCTTAGATGGGAAGTGTGTGGGACCACCAGTGCTTCATCACAATGTGGTTGACAGAATTTAAAGTCAGGCATCCCTGGGTACAGTATTCACATTTTAAAAAAAACCTCTGTGCACCATGGCCTTCAAATTCATTCCCTCCTATCTAGACCCCTGGTGATTGTCACTTGATGTGGCATCATTGAAAATGACTGGAGCTTCAAACACACCTTTTGTCCTTGATGGTGTTTCCAGTATCTCAGTAAATTTTTAATGACCCTTTCAATTATGGGCCAAACAACATTTGACAGAATGCACCCTTGTCTAATACTAGCACTTAGACTGAAGTGGTGTTTTTAGATAGCAATTAGTATCCACAATGCTGTCATGATATTTGTGAACATACTTTAGGGTTGATCTTAATGATCCCATTACAACATGTTCTGCTTTTTTTGCAAACGTGATGGTCTTGCTTTTATGTATTGTGGAGAAGCTAGGAATTTGAGTTTTGATTTGAAAGGTCTAAACTATTGTGGTTCTCTTTTTTGGGCTTGTGACTTGCTGGAACTAGATCTGTTGAAGGCCTTTAACAGACCACCAGTGTAGCTCTGTGTCCAGTGTGGATGAGGGTTGTAGCCATTATTAGGACTCTGAAATCATGAGAAGGTGGAGTTGCTAGAGTGATATCCTTTGTGACCATTAGGTGAAATGAAAGGTCTCATGGAAGTGTCCAAAACCAGTAGGGTAGAATGTAATGTCTCTGATAATGTTTTACCTCATCCATAAAACAATTTGAATGCTCTTAACTATGTGTAAATTTTTTCTAGATGTACAACTGCTATTACCTTGGCTTAAGTGGATTAAATGTACATAGCCAGGTTGAGACTTGAGCAATTGTTCAGAATACAGCCCAAGATATGCTTAGAAGTGAAAGAAATAAGAGTGTTTGTTGTTGCTATTCATAATTATTCCGGTTGGTTTCGTACGATTCTTATCATAGAGTGTTGGTAGCAGAAGAGAAGCAGGATGCCAAAGCACCCAGAGTGAATGTATAACCTCCTTCTGCACTCAAACAGGATGATACTGTTGATATTTCATTATTATCATCATCATTATTATTATTGTCAGTGGATACATACACTTACCAGAGAGAGACAGAAAGACAGAGAGAGAAGAAGAGGGAGAAAGCACCCCCAATGGGGGCATGGTCATGCTGAAGTCTGAAATCTGTTCTCCCCTGTTAGGATTTGGGGCACACATGCACAGGTTTTCTTGAAGCCACCAGGGCTGAGACTTGAACGGCAGTCAGCCATATGGGATCAGCCATGTGGCTACCTCAACTACTAGGCCATGGGCTTGCTCTACTGATTTCTTTTTATTACTGAATCTGAGTGCTTTGAGAGCATTTTACAGTTAGGCACTTACGAAAATAACATGTTCTTCAGTAGAATGTTTATGTTGACATCTAGCTATGATGTTGACGTCTATTTTAGAGATTAATTTCAGACTTCTCTATGAGGAACATGCTTTTGCAGAGCTGTGAGGAGTTCAGCTGCTTTCAATAAAGTTATTCTTGTATTAATTTATCCTTTGTCTAGAATATATTTGTGCATTCTCTGTTTATTTTCTTCACTAGTTGGGATTTGAGCTGTAAATAAAGGCCTAAACCCTCATATGGCATAGGTTCCATGTTTTTATTATTATTATATTTACTTAATCTTTTCCCAAAGAAAGCACAGTATTCTCTATTTCAACTTGTCCATTCTGGAATTTGCGATAGTCATTGCTCTTTCTCCTCCAAGCCTACTTATTGTAATACATTATCTTGATGAATAACCATTCATCATTTACTCAGCTAATTATAAGAGTGATTTGGATTTGATCTTTGTGCTCCTGGTATCCACTTTTCTTTCCATGAATGCCATACTTTTTTTCCAATAGAGTGCATGCACTTGTTGTAGAAAGACAGAAATAGAGAAAGTTAGAAATCACACCCCTGGGGGGATGGTCATGCTGGAATCCCTTTTCCTCCATTATCCTCTTGGGATTTTGGGAACACACATCACCATGTGTGACTTATTTTTCCCCACAAATCCTTTTTTTGAAGAGTTTTCTTTTTTTTTTTTTTCTATAGGGCACATGTGCTCGCCAGAAACAGAGAGAGAGACAGAGAGGCAGAAAGCAATAAATCACCTCCTAAGAGGATGGCCACACCACACTCTCTTCTCCCCTCTTCTCCTCTCAGCATTTTGGGCATGCATGCACACATGCCTGGTGTGAGTTTAAGCCATTGGGTCTGGGACTCGAACTGTGGTCAACTTATATAGGAGTCCAGCGACATTGCCATTATGCCTGCTACTGGTCCCCCCATAAATCCATTTATATTTACTTAGTTTTCATTATTTTAAATCCTCAAGGGGTACAGCATCACAGAGATTCTGTGTCCAATGGTCTTAGCAAGAAGATCACTTTACAATTTGGCTTGAACCATGTCACTGTTTCCATGGGCATCAGTAACCTTTCCCCAGATTACTCTGGCTTTATTTGGGCTGTCACTGGGAGTCACTGTGACTTTTTTTTTGGGGGGGGGAGAGGGGGTTCTGTACATATAAGCACATCTCTTGTCTAAATAGAATTCCATTTTATTTTGGGCATAAACACATTTAGTTTTAAGAAGAGCTGTGTACTTCCTGTGGTTCCTGAGAACTTGCTTACATCCAGCAAAAAGGACCTTGGACCACAGTCTGTCAAACACAGTTGCCTTTTAGAAGTCCTGCTTTCAGCAGGCCTCAGTTATTTGTCCCCAAACGTCAGCAGCAAGACCCTTACTCTCTGGGCATGATTTTCAAGCCCTTGGGTCCAGGACTTAAACCATGGTTGGCCATGTGGGAGATCAGCATATTAACTACCATGCCACCTGCCGGCCCCATTCATGCCATACTTTATACCCTATGATAATTAATTGGTTAAGAAGATGAGTTTTCCAGATTAACAAGAATATTTTTACATCAGTAATCATAAATGACAGCATTTCCCAGATAGAACTTCTAAACAAGAGCACAAGGTGTATCAAAAAATAGGGAGTAACTTTGATCTCTTTCCTCTCTCTTTAAGACCTTATTTAAGTCACTGAGTCTTGTACATCCTACTGCTAAGTTTCTATCAGGTGCCTTCTCTCCTCTCTGGTGCTTGGTTACTACTCTTATCAAGTCAGCCAGGACTACTGCATAGACTCTCTGCTGCTTATCTTTCTTCCCTCAAGTCCATTCCCATTGCTACAGAAATGTGTTTTTTTTTTTTTTTTTTTTTGGAGAAGTTTTTGCTATAAGGCCACGACGCTCGCCAGAAAGACAGAGACAGAGACAGACAGAAAGCGAGAAATCACTCCCCCGGGAGGATGGCCATGCCACAATCCCTTCTCCTCCATTCTCTTCTTGGGATCCTGGACACGCACACACGCCCGGCGTGAGTTTAAACCACTGGGTCCGGGACCCAAACGGCGCTCGACTACCTGGGAGTCCAGCGACATAGCCATTATGCCAACTGCTGGTCCCAAGGAATGTTTTTAAAAATAAAAACCTGATCTTATCAGAATGCTACTAAAGACCTTTGAGGATTCCCTGAGAAAGCCACTTTTCCATGCTCTGTATGATGTGCTCTTTGCCTGTATTTGTAACCTCAGATCCTAGCACTTCCCTTTATCAACCTAAGGCTCTGGCATATGGAACAACTTGCACTTTCCCATGCAGTGTATGTTCTTTCTTATCTCTGCGTTTACACATGGAGTCTTTTGTTAAAATGCCTTTTCTAAATAACCCCTCACATTGTAAACTAAGTTTAATATCCAATTTAATATCACCCATGAAACATTTCACAATTCCCTATGCATTGTTAGGCATCTCATCTTCTTATCTCCGTTAGCCCGTGTACAAGCCACAGCCTCATTGTACTGTAATCATTCGCTTATATCACTCTCTTCTGCATTATACAAGTGTTTCTTGAGGTCAACGACTCTGTCTTATTCATCCCCAGTGCTTAGCATTGTGCCTGACACCTGTAGGTATTCTATAAACGATATTTATAATCGTTAGATCTTTTTAGTGAGTGGATCCCTTTAATATGATATAATGCCTGTCTTTTTTTTTTTCAGATTTTATCTTAGCTGAATTAGGATGACAATGCCCGCTTTTATTGTTTGTTTCTATTTTCATGGAGTAACTTTTTCCAACTCTTTCATTCTCAGTCACTGTATCTTTATAATGAGTGTGTTTCTTGAAAGGAGCATATAAAGAGCTCCCTTTAAAAAAATTGTTCAATCAATTATATCTTTTGATTGGAGAGTTTAATCCATTTATACTTAATGATGTTATTAGTATCATAAGTTTTTAGAGAGTTTTTTTTATTCATTTACTTATTTTATTTTGACCAGAGAGACAGAGAGAGAGAGAGAAAGTGAGAAAGCAAGCCACCAGGTCCAGGACTTGAACCATGGTTGGCCATATGGGAATGTCCAGTGCCTTAGTCACCACACCACCTGCTGGTCCCCTGAGAGATTTTTGCTATAGGATGTATGTGCTTCTCAAAGAAACAGAGAGAGATTGAGAGACAGAAAGCAAGAAATCACCCCCCCAGGAGGGATAGCCACACTGTGATCCCTTCTTTTCCTCCACTCTCTTGGAGGAAAAGAGCTTGATTTTTAAGTCTCTGGGTCTGGGACTTAAACTGTGGTCCATCATGTGGGAGTCCAGGGATGTAACCATTACACTATCTACTGGTCCTGACATTATTTACAAATTTATTTCTACCATTTTTTTGGTTGGTTCTGAAAGCTGTTTGCTTATTTTTTAAAATTCTGTTATTGCTTCTCTTTGATATTTGTGGATTTCTCTAGTGATAAATGGTTGTTTTACTGGTATGTTTCATAGCTTCATATATTTCCAAGGTGATATTTATTTTATTTTAATTTCTGTAGTATTTACTTAAAGATTTCTAGAAGAGTCATTCTAGTATTGGTGGATTCCTTCAGTTTGTATTTGGGAATAATTTTGTTTTTCTTTCAGCTTTGAAGGAAAGTTTTAAAAAACTTTATTTATTTATTTATTTTAATTTGACCAGAGAGGAGGGAGAGAGGGAGAGAGGGAGGGAGAGAGAGAGAGAAAGTGAGAAAGCAAGATGCTAGGACTGAGACTTGAACCATGGTTGGCCATGTGGGAGTCCAGCGCCCTTAACCACCATGCCACCTGCCAGCCCTTGGGTATAGAATTCTAAATAAAAACAGTTTTTCTTCAGGATTTTGAATATATTGTTTCATTCCTTCATGACATATAAGATTTCTGTTGAGAGATCTGAGATTAGTCTAACATGATATCCTTTATTGGTAACTGTATGCTTTTATCTAGCCATTTTAAAGGTATTTTTCCTTTATATTTGATCTTGATATTTTGTCTATAGTGTGTCTTGAAGAATAGCTTATGGTGAATCTGCTTGGCATCCTTTGAGATTTCTGGATTTGTATATTTGTATAGATTTGGGAAGTTTTCAGTTAATGGTTCTTGAAATAGATTTTCTATGACTTTTCCCATCTCTTTGCCTTCTAGGATATCAGTTATGCAGATATTTGGTCATGGAATCATGTCCTATAATTCACATATGTTCTTTTTGGTTTTAATGGTTATTTATTTCCCTTATTGATAGTTTGGACTATTTCAAAGTTTGTATCTTTAAATTCAGAAATTCTTTCATTTGCATGATATAAATTGTTCTTGATGATCTTTTTAGTATAGTTTATTTTCTGTATTATGTCCTTTATCTCCAGGATTTCTGTTTGATCTTTTTAAAAGTCTTTCTCTCTGGGGACCAGCAGATGAAGTAAGTAGTGGTTACATTGCTGGACTTTCACGTAGTCAAGCATGGTTCAAGTCCTGGACCCAGTGGCTCAAACTCACACTGGGCACGTAAGCTTGTGTGCCCAAGTTCCAAAAGGAGAATGGAGGAGAAGGGATTGCGGTGTGACCAACCCCCCTCGGGGGGTGATTTCTTGCTTTTTGTCAATCTTTCTCTCTCTGTCTTTCTGGCAAGTGCATGCACCCTATAGCAAAAACTTCTCCCCCCTCCCCCCCAAAAAAAAAAAAAAAAAAGAAATCTTTCTTTCTCTCTTCCATGTCTTACATTATTTTGCTTATCTCCTGATATTTTCTGTGTTCTTTGTACTCTTTCAGTTTCGTTATTATTAATCTTCTAAAATCCATTTTTGACATTATTGTAATTTCCTGTATTTTTGTTGTTGTTGTTAGTATATTCCCTTGGGGGAGAGATAGTTTCTTTTTTTTTTCATAATTCTTGAAATTCTGAATTCTTCAGCATCTGATGGAGTATTCTTTCTAAGTTCTAGTTTATATTTTACAGTAGCAGTATTAAATTAATTAATTAATTTTATTCAGACCCTAATTTATTGACAATTTTGTGTGTTTTTAGAAACACCAGTGTAGGCACTGAACCCTTTGGACTTTTTGTTTTTAGGTGAGGATTAATGTTGTACACTTGTATTCCACCTGTGGTGGGGCCGGGTCTCTTTGAAATGATTCCTGTGAGATGGTTATTGAGTTCTTGTATCCCATGTAGGGAACAGGGTACTCCTAGGGATGTAGCCAACTGAAAATATCAGCTAAAAATAGCCACTGCCTTGAATAGGTTGCACACAGGAAAGATATGGATTTTGGCCGAGAAGTTGTGACTCGGGGTGGTTAGTTGTTTAGTCATTGTGTGTATCCCCTAGAGATTAGTGGATGATATTTACTCCTATGTCTGATTCTCTTCTTACCTAGGCACCCTTCTGCACGTGATCTGATGCAGGTGAGCACAGTAGGCATTGGGATTATTGTTGGTAAAAGAGGGAGCTGGGCACATCCTCTTGCAAGGCTACAAGGATGGTTTGAAACTATGCACATTGTTTCACCATTCAGGAGTAATGATGGAGCTCCACCAACCTGTGTTGCTACGAAGTGGAGCTGCATCTGTTCATGTCTAAGGGGTTCCAGGGTTGGATTGTGAGATCATGTGGTAACTATGCATCCAGTGGTGCAAGCTGTATGAGTCTGGTAGTGCAAGGTGTGTGGGACCAGTGGTATAATCTGTGTAGGTCAACCACCTATGTGTTAGCCTGCAGCTAAGAGACAGAGCTATAGTTGCAGTGTTTCTATAGACCCAGGGGATGATGATAAACTCTGCAGATCTGTCTGAGCATCTGCTAGAGTAAGGTGGGTGGGTAACATCCTGTGCAGGGCTGCATAGCTGGAGGAAGAGGCTGGAGTTGCATTCTGCTTGGCACAGTGGAAGCAGCCTTCACTGATGCACAGGACTGAGCTTGGGGGTTAAAAAGCAAGTGAGGTGATTCCTGTGTATTCCTACTCAATGAATTACTACACAGCTTTAAAAAGAACTGTATAACATTTATATATACTGATCTGGAGTGATTTCCTGGATATAAAGGAATGGCAAAGTACAGAACAGTGTATAGGATAAATTATCTCATATCTCAAGAAAGACATGGGATAGGAATATATAGATGTATTATCTTATAATTAAATAATAAAATGATGAACTAAAAATTAATAAAAATGGTTACTTCTAAGGGAAGAGGGCACCGTAGACAATACCAATTCTCTGTGAGATTGACTTTTGAACTACATATAATCATCCCACTCTATTCATGGGAAACTGGTTCGAGGATCCCTGTGAATACCAAGATTCACAAATGTCCAAGTCGTTTTTATAAAATAGCATAGTATTTGCAATCACCTACACACATGCCCCTGGATTCTTTAAATCACCTCTAGATTACTTACAAGTAATCCTATCATCATATGTAAGTAAAAAGGAACATAGATATACTTCTTTAACATTTTCCTTTTAGAAATCCTCTTCTTTCCCTGTTTCATAAAAATTACTTAGGCCTGGCTGCATTGTGTTGTGGAATTGAGATATGGAGGGCTGGCAGTATATACTTTGCATGATTATAAAGCCAGATTAAATAAAAATGAAATGAGGAAGCTATCCAAATCGAAAGCAAAACAAAGTAATTTATTTTTTTAAACATGTATTCTTTATACTGTAGGTGAATTCAAGCCAGGATGGTATTACAAACTTAATTATGTTCAGACTTAGAAACTGAGGCACTGGGAGCTGAACCCTGGCTAGAGGGAAAGCTTCACAGAAGACTACTTTGTCTGTCTGTCTTGGCTGGTTGACCAGCCTCTTTTCATTGCATCTCCTTTATTTGTAAGGTGGACATTTCAGAGAATTGTAACATGAGTCCCTTACAAGGCGGATGACAGCACATTTTAAAAAAGCAGACTGCAATTATGTCATCTGGTCTGATTTACTATGGGTAAGGGGTAAGGCTGTCTAGAATTCCAGAGCCTGATCCCTCTTTCTTTTTTTTTTTTTTTTTCCAGAGACATTTTTGCTATAGAGCACGTGCACTTGCCGGAGAGCCAGAGAGCCAGAGAGCCAGAAAGTGAAAAATCATCCTCTGGGGGAGAGGGGGAGGGGATTTGGGGCATGCATGCACAAGTGCCCGGCATAACTTTTAAGCTGCCAGGTCCCAGGCTTGAACCACGGGAGACTCCGTGGGAGTCCAGCAGTGTACCCATTACATCACCTGCTGGTCCCCACTCTCTTCTAAGGAAGATGGATTTGCACTCACAGGACTGAAGTTCTGCTGAAGAAGAAACTGTTGGTGCATCTGAGCTGTCTTTTCTTGGACATTGTCTTTGGAGCCATATTCCCCATATGTACTTGCTGTGCAGAAAAATGGCATCTGGCTCCTTTGCAGAGCTCTCCAAAGAAGTCATAGCAGATTTCCTCAAAGTCGTTCTGGACGATGATTTCAAACCAGTGCTCCTAGCACTTTAAAAAAGTTTCTTCAACCACGGGTAGAGAGTGGATGGTGCTGCTCAGCTGCCAACACAGTATTCAAGTTTCTCTCCTGGAACGGCTAGAAGAGCCAGCTTCTTAGGAAGCAGCCTGCTGCTGCGGGATGACACGGGGGCCCCGGCAGCGTTGAAAAGTCTCTGACTACCCTGAAGTTGGAGGCCGTCCCAGGGAATCTAAGCAGTGTGAGCTTGGGCGGGCCAAATGGCCACTCGGAACTGCCAAAGGCTGCCTGGATCACTAGTTCACATAAGCTTGGGCTCAGCAGGCTAAGCTGCTGGCATTGGTTCAGTGGGGGAAAAATAAAATAAACTTTGTGTGGCAAGTGATCACCCTGACATTTCAATATATTTACCACAATGATGTTTCCTAGAGTCACAGGGTAAAACAAATTAGAATTATAAATATCATCCAATTTTCCTAACAGCTCTTGTGAGTTATTAGTGGAAATCAAATCACCTTCGTCAATCAAAGGCAGCTTAAATGCCACTAAGCTGCTTTGCTCTCTCTCAGAAGATCTGAATATAGAGGCAGGCTTGCCTGGTGTGAGAGACTAAACACTTCTGCTAAGTTTGAAAGTTGAGTCCATGATTTGTAATTTCATTTTATTTTATTTTATTTTTAAAACTTATTTATCCTATGAGACAGAGAAATAGAGAATCCTGAAAGACTCTTGATTCTGTGATACACCCTTAGCTTCAGCCAGCCTGGATCATGGGCACATGCATGCCCAGAATACTCAGGGAGGTCTCCAGTTACACACCCGGAACTGTCTCGCATGGTTCTGCTTCAAAGAGCACGGTGTTTTACTGTTGTACTGCCTGTCCCCTGATTGGTACCTCTTGTAATTATTATACTTATGCTTTGTTAGCTTACTGAGCTTGGACCTAAAAGTTGATGCAATGCTAAATCTTCTCAAGAGTTTTGTGAGTAAATAAAAACATATAAATATCCTTTTTGCACCAGGAGTTGTCGCCTTAGAATCAAATAATCTGCACACATAGATGAATCTAAAATTGACATGAAGTCATGATGATTTTTGCACGGGATGTTGAATCAGAGGCCTATTACAGTTTTACAAGGGAAGAGACTCTTGGTGAGAAGCAGGACATTCAGAAGGCTGTTGGAAAGAAGTCTCTCATTCCCGGCAGCCTTTACCTGAGAAGGAAATGAGAGGCCCAGGCTTCTCTAAAGCTGTGGGTAGGGTAATTGCTGGCTACTTGGATGAGCTGTCAACTTGATAACTGTTTGTCATGTTCTACTTAATTGGAGCCCCATAGAACAATAATGAAGTATCTTCTCTATGCAGATGACTTTGTGATTGATGACCCAGCCGAGGAAATCATTTACAAATACAGGCCAAAATTCAGCCTCGTGATGGATCTCATCTGATATTATTTCGGTCCTCTGAGTGTGGCTCTTTGATTGACACCCATGGTATTGTGATAACCCAAGAGAAAAATCTTGCCTCTAGACACAACAAAGGCTTCTAAATTGACTCACTTTTATTGAAATAGAGTGAAACTTCGTTAGCTTCCTTTCGAGCTGACTGAAGGTTTAGTGCATATATATTTTTAATGCTGTGTGAGTGAAAATATTACATTGGAAGTAATATTGGTTGATTGACATTTTAAAACATTGAGTTCCATTTTTGCAGTGTCATTTTCTCAGATGCACAGAAGCAAGAGGGTGCTGGAGGCCCTGGCAATCCCAGCATAGTGATGCCTCCTTTGGGAGGAGGAGTTGTAAAGGACACAGAGGGTGTGTTGATTTCATGATTAATTTCCACTGTCAAAAGCTTTCCCAAACCCTTTCAATAATGGACTAGGCAACCACAACACTTTTTTTCTGCTTAAGATATTCAGCCATCATTAGAAATAATTGGCTTAATTTAAAAATCGTAAATGAAAAATAAAATATTGCAAGAAAGTGTGACCCAATAACCTATGACAGTCATTTGTAGAGAAAAATGCTATTAATCCTAAGAATGGTGATTGAGTGTTTTTTTTTTTTTTTTTAGTAATAAAACAGAAAGTAGACACTAGGAGTTGTTCTCAGTAAAGGCAAAGAAATCAAGTCAGGCAAGAGGGCTGTTAACAATGAAAAGAAGTAGAAGATCCTCAAATTATATGATTAATATTCTGTTGTAAGGTAAAGCACATGTTTTTATACACATAGACAGATTGTTGCATTTATATTTTCCCTTTAGAATCATAATAAATAGAATTAATGTTTATTTACTACTCTTAGAATCTAAAAGTGTGCTTCCAAGGATCTTTAGCAAAGATGTTGGCAAGAACATAGGGCCACCAACAATGATGCACACTGACCTAGGACATCTCACTCGAATACAAAGTGAGTAATGGAAAATCTATTCATGCATTCACTCAGCCATCTATTAATTCAGACAATTGTATATTGAGGGACTTCCAGGTGACAGAAGTTCAGGGCTAAAATTAGATCTAATTTGCCAGTCAGTGGCATAGTGGTTAAAAGTGGCTAGATTCCACATGGCCGGCTGCGTGATACGGTCTCAAACCTGGCAGTCTAAAAAACAGGACAGGTAAGTGTGTGGGCATGTCCCAAATCCTGAAAGGAGAAATGGAGAAGGGATTGTGAAATGACCATCCCCCATAGGGGTTGCTTTCTCACTCTCCCTTTCTTCCTTCTCTCTCTCTTGCTTTCTGTTTCTCTCTGGCAAGTCCACACATTCTCTAGCAAATTGAAAAAAATTGAATCTAGGGACCAGCAGGCAGTATAGTGGTTAAGGTGTTGAACTCCCAAATGGTCGACTGTAGTTCGAATCCTGGACCCAACAGCTTGAAAATCATGCTGGGTACATTTGCATGTGTGCCCAAAATCCTGAGAAGAGAAGAGGAGCAGGAGTTGCAGGATGGCCATCTTTCCTGGCATGGTGCTTTCTCACTTTCCCTCTCTCTGTCTGTCCTTGGAGAGTACACATGCCCTATGGCAAAAACCTTTTAAAAAATTGAATGCTGGGACCAGCAGAAGGCGTAACGGTTGTGGACTCCCACATAGTTGACTGTGGTTTGAGTCTCAGAACCGGCGACTTAAAACTTATGCTGGGCAGGTGTTTGTGTGTGCTCAAAATCCCCAGAGGAGAATGGAGGAAAAGGGATTGCGGCATGACCATCACCCCTGAGGAATAATTTCTCACTTTCTGTCTCTCTGTCTCTCTGACAAGCACACATGCCCTATAGCAAACATCTCTCTCTCTCTTTCTCTCTCTCAAAAAAAGATGGTAAATAAAATTTGTGATTATGAAAGTACATGTGGTTATAGGTAGTATGTATATAAATGTATATCTCATTTGAGTATTGTTGAGCATTTATTTTTTACACAAGGTATGTGTTTGGCATGATCCGAATATAGCAACAAACTGTGACTTATGAGCCATCAGAGTAGCAAGGTGCACATGCCAGTCCTGAGGTAGGCAGAGCTTGCTTTAGAGAGAGTGCTATGGAGGAGAGAACAATTGAGCTGGACCTCCAAGGCTGAATTGAATTTCTCTAGGTGGGGACAGGAAAAGAGGAAGTAGAGAGAACTTTCTAAGTAAATACTCAGAGATGGAAAAAAGGCAGGGGATGTTTAAGAATGACCATTTGGCAGGGCACAGCACAAACACGTAATGCTGGAATAAACTGTTGGAGCAGCTGCCAGAGATAAGAGGCCGGATAGTGGCAGGCTTCCTTCGAATACCAGAACTGGAGAGTTTGAACTTATTATTTTTAAGTTTTACAGATTTCTTTTCTTTCTTGAAAATGAGAGTGAGAACAATACCTCCAACAGGGTCTTCACGTTGTCATCCACCATTAGCTTCAACCAGCCCCGAATCATGAGCCGTCATGTGCCAGACATGTGCACAGAGGTCTCCAGACACGAATGTGAACCTTCCCATGAGAGCAGCTTTGCAGAGCTCTGTGCTGCTGCTGCACCACCGTCAGCATCCTGAGCTCTGTCTTGTCCACATTGGTGTACCAGCCCTATTTTCTGAGGAAAGCTATGAGAAGATGAGAGCTGGGCTGTAACAACCTTTAACAGATGGTGGCACAGAGGATGTCTTTAAGGAGGACAATCCCAGATATGGAGACCAATTAGACTGTTAGACACCTACGGCATAGGGAAGAACAATCTTAGGAGTACTGATATGTCTTTCTCAGCATTTAAATGTCAGGAATCATGACATGACTGTGCTCAAGAAAGAATAGGTAAACGAAATGTTCTCTCTCCGGCCCCACCACCCTTAGCACTAATAGAGTCCAGCTGCTGGGAGCAATCAGCGCCAAGGCAATCCAGGGATCAACGCAACCCTGGATGCTCTGCCTCCTGGGGCCATTGAGTGAGTGGAATCAGCAGTGGAAGGGAGAATGAGGAAACAGCGTACCTCCGTTCCCTAGACTATAGCCTGCAATCGTTTTCTTTTGTCCATTTCCTGCTTACTTCCACTGTCTGTTTTGCTCTTCCTTTCTGTTTCACCTTCTCGTATTTGTTTTCCTTCTTTTTGTGTCCTAATAATTTTAACCTAATTTGCTTCTCCAATCCTCAGTTCTTTCCATCCTTCATCTGGCAATTTCCTGCCTCCTGCTTTATTTTATTTTTGTTCTGAAATGCTTCAAGTATAGAAAAAACATCACTGATAATAAGTAATGTAACAAACATTCACTTATCTACCATGTAACTTTAACAAATGCTAGCATTTTACCTTATTTACTTTGGATCTTTTTTTTAAAGTGAATAAAAATACTATCATCTATCCACATAAAGCACTTTGTGTACACCTGTTCAATAACATAATACTCTCTCCTTCCCAAGTGTTAACACTGTCTTTAATTTGTCCTTTTCATTCTTAAACATATTTTTTCTATTTTTAATAGAATCAGTCCATATGAGGAATCTTCAAGAAGTACATGCAAAACTGCATACTATGAAAAAAATGCATATATAGATTTCAAAAATTTTTTGCACCAAAATAAAGCTCTGTTTATTTTTTAGTTTAATTTCATTTTCCCACATATGTTTTGAAGTCCTCTTATATATATCAAATACAAATATTAAATAGTGTTGTCTTGCATGTTTTCAATCTCTGTATTAGAAAAAAAAATATATATGTATATATATATATATTTAAAAGAATTATTTTATTTTTAACTTTATCATTTATTTATTTATTTTAATTTTACCAGAGAGGGACATTGAAAGAGAGAAAGAGAGAGAAAGCAAGAAAGCAAGACGCAGGACCGGGACTTGAACCACGGTCAGCCATGTGGGAGTCCAGAGCCCTTAATCACTATTACACCTGTTGGCCCCTATCTATTTTCTTGAGATATTTTTGCTATAGAGCACATGTGCTCACTAGAGAGACAGAGAGAGATGGAGAAGCAGAGAGTGAGAAATCACCCCCTAGGGGAATGGCTGTGCCGCAATCCCTTCTCTTCCATTCTCTTCTTGGGATTTTGGGCATGCATGCACATGTGCCTGGTATGAGTTTTTTAAGTCACTAGGTCTGGAACTCAACTTCAGTAGACCATGTGGGAGTTCAGCGACATAACCATTACGCCCTCTGCTGGTCTCAGAATATATTATATATATTCTGCAACTGGCCTTTTTTTCTTTTTGCTTAACCCAATATTTTTGAGATTCATCCATGTTGATAATTGCAACTCTAATGAATTTATTTTGATTGCTGAGTAAGTCTTTTGTATGAATATAGTTTAATTTATTTATCCAATATGCTCTTGAGGAACATTGAAATTGTCTCTATTTTTTTTTTCCTGCTACAACAAAAATTGCTACAATAATTATTCTTGAACATGTCATATATACCAGAGAATTTATCTGGATTATATGCCAAGAATTGGAATTGTTGAGTGGATCAGACATGCTATCCTTGCAAATTATTGTCATATTGATCTCTCAAGTTGTGAAACTAGTTTATATACTCACCAACAGTGCATGAAAACTGGGTCTTTCTTGATATTCTCCTCAAGATAAGGTATCATAAAGCTTTTAGATTTGCTAATATGTTGGAAATGAAATGACATTTCATTGTTATTTTACTTCACATTTCTTTCATTACTTATGAGACTGATTATTTTTTCATGAGTGTATTGTTGATGCTAGTTTCCTCTTTTGTGAGTTGCTTAGATATATAGTTTGTCCATTTTTTTCTATTCATTTGACTTTGCTTTCTGATTTTATGTTTTATTTTTATGTTTTTTACATATGCCTTTGTTATATATATGTATATATATATGCAAATTACTTCTCCCAGAAGTTATTTTTCTGAGATAGATTTTATATTGTTTATATTATCTTTTGATGTAGAAAAGCTTTTAATTTAAATAAGCCAGACATATTGATTTTTTTAAAAATTTCTATGTGGTTTTGCTTTTTTTATTTTTCTACCTTTTCTTTTACTGTCTGTGTTGTCTTTGGGTATATAGTATAGTAATCTCATGAATTTAATTGGCTTGCCTTCCACCTTTTAACTTTTGAAATAGTTTTTTTTCTTTTCCTTTTTAAAGTTGGCTATAGGGCACATGCACTCACCAGAGAAAAAGGGCACACATCCTTAGGGGAATGACCATGTTGCAATCTCATCTCTTCCACTCTCCTCTTAGGATTTTGAATAAGTATGCACATGTGCCCAGTGTGCTTTTCAAACCTCCAGATACAGATTCGAACCATGAGTTTGGCCATGTGAGATCCAGCTGCCTTAATCACTATACCACATGACTGGCCTGTTTTATTTTATTTTTTTTAAGATGGGGATTAAATGATTCTTGAAGATTTGTTAAGCTTGATCTATAAGACTGTGTAACTTAAAAAAAATTTTTTTTAATTGCCAATGGGCACATGCACTCATTAAAGAGAGAGAGAGAGAGAGAGTGCATTTGTCCAGTGAAGTATGGTCATGCTGCAATCTATTCCCCTCCATTTCTCCATCCTGTCAAGATTTTAGGTACATGCACATGCCCAGAATACTTTTCAAGTCACTGGGTCTGGGATTCAAACTGCACTCAGCCATGTGGTATCCAGCTTCCTTAACCACTAGACCTCAGGGCCCTGTCACTTATTTTGAGTAGGTGGGGGGAGATCCACCTAGGAGAGAGTGGGGGATAGGAGAGAGTTGGCTGCTACTTTTTTGATGTAGTTTATTAATTAACTCAGGTTTTCTATTTTGTCAGTTAGTTTTTGGTACAAAATAATTTTTAAAAATATCCATTTGTTAGTACAAAGTGATTCAAGTATTTAACATTATTTTGTCTTCTATCTGTAGTTATATCCATTTTATTTGTAGTATTACTTATTAAGACCATATTGTTTTCAATATCAACTTCCATTTTATATACCTTCCCTATCTGTTTCTTTTCACAAATGTCTTCATTTGTATTATGCTTCCTTCTTCCGGTACTTTTACAGTATACTCTGTTGTTTTTCTAGTTTCTTGATTTGAATACTTAATTACTTGAAAAAAGTTGATTATTTTATAATGAATTCACTAAATGCTATACTTTTAACTGTAGTAATATGCGTAGCACAAGTTTTGAACCATAATGCTTTTAGCATCATTTAGTAATTTCTATGATCCCATCTCACTGTAATCCCCTACTGCCAGCCTTTCCAGCCAGCCAAAATCATGGGTCTGTGCATGAGAGTTCCTGGCATGCTCAAGTCAACCCAGGATCCAAACCCTCACCTTTCCATACACCTTCCAGCATTGTAGAGAGGTGCCCTACTGCCTGCACCACCATGACTGTGCCCTAATGTTCTTTTTAATCCATTAATATTTAGAGGTTTAATTTTTAGTTTCCAAACGCATATCTAAACTTACTATATTTTTACTGTTGACTTTGATTTTAATTATGTTGTTGTCAGCATGTGTGGTCTATATCATATAGGTTTTTGGAAATTTGTTAGGATTTTCTTTCAGATGTAGTATCTTTAGTTTTTATCAGTGTGTGTGTATGATGTATATTCTCTATTTGGGGTATATAAGATCTTCTTTATTTTTCAAAACACTGTTCATTTCTCTCATAAGCAAGGAAAGAGAGAGAGCACCTTTAATTGGGTCTTGACGCCATGATTCATCTCTTAGTTTCAGCTGGCTCTGGATCATGGGCATGTGTGTGCCTGGCGCACTCAGGGAAGTCTCTGGGCATAAATCCGGAACCTTCCCATGTAGTTCAGCCTCACAGAACAGCGTGTTTTACTGCTATACCTTCATCTGACTGTGTCTGTATCTATATGCATATCCTAGATCAAACATAGCAATTTGTAATTCACATCTTCTGATATTCGAAATATTTTAAAAAATCTGGTCTGTCCATTACACTTCACATAAAGAAAGGCATACTTGAGGATCATAAATTTCTCTTAAATTATCTAAGATTTTGCTTAACTACTTCAGGACCTTGGTGAATAGACAGGGCTCAAGAAAGAATAACTTCCTGTCTCTTTGCTATTAGCAACACACAGTTTAATGATTTATTCACTGATGTGTATTAAGTTTGTCAGCAAACACTGAGAACTTATGATGTTCCCTGTCCCAGGTACTGTGAGTAAAATAGTGAACAAACCTCGAAAAATCTCTATTTTCAGAGAACTTACGTCCTTATTGGGGAGACAGATGATTCATAATAAACACATACTGTTTAATGTCAAGTGCTATATGGAAGGAGAAAGCAGGGTGAGGGGAGAGAGATGACAGATTGGGATATGGGGACTGCTGCTGCAGGGAGTAGTCAGGAGGCAATTTATCAGAAAGGCTGAACAAAGCAAAGAGGTGAGTCATGTGGTTGTCTGATGAAGATCATTCTAGGCAGAGACAACGGAAAAGGCCTGGAGAAGAGAGCTTGTTATGTTGAGAGGGTATAATGAGTGAGTTTGAAGAATGGCAAGGTGAGAGCAACAGGAGATGGTTTCCAGTTTGAAAGGAGGCCTCTTAGAGAACTAACTATAGTGAAAGAACCAGCAGATGGCATAATAGTTACATTGCTGAACTCCCACACAGCTGATCATGGCTTAGTCCTGGATTGGGCAACTTTAAAATTCACACAGGGCATAGGTGCATGGCCAAAATCCTGAGAGGAGAATGGAGAAGAAATTGTAGTGTGGCCATTCCTCCAGGGGGTGATATCTAACTTTCTGTCTCTCTGTCTCTGTCTGCCTCTCTAGTGAGTGCAGTCACCCTATAGCAAAAATCTCATTTAAAAAAAAAGACCTAATTATAGTGAAATAAGAGGGAGATAGGGGACAAGTGAGGGGGTGAATGTAAAAGTTCAGGCAAAAGATGTGGCAGTGCTTTGCACTGCAAAGGAAATGACTAGGAGTTGAAATTTATTTTGAATACTTGGCCCTCTGGATTTGCTGATGAATTGGACATTGGATAGAACAGCAAGAGAAGATCATGATTTTTGCCTATGTAACTGGCTAATGAGATTACCAGTTGGTGACATGGGAAAGACTTGGGAGAATCAGGTATAAAGTAAGAAAAGAGTTCTTTTCTTCAGCATTTATCTTTAATACCTATTAATTTTTCTGCAAGTGTATTTATTTATTCTGAATGAAACTGAGAAAGAGTGAGAGAGAGTATGCCCCAGCAGGGTCTTGATTCCATGATTCATCCCAGTCTAGCTAGCCCAGGATCATAGGTATACATGCCCAGCACATGAAGAGAGGTCTTTGTACATGAACCTAGAACCTTCCCACGTGGGTCAGCCTTGTAGGGCATTGTATTTACTGCTATGCTACAGTCTTTTAATTATTATTATTTTGTGAAAAAGTCATTAATGATTATAGTGTGGCAGTTTTGTCCATTTGCTCTCATATCTACTTCCTGTCCCCCTCTGGCTCTGCCAGGCATCACACACACTACAATTATTCCACATATTCCTCCCCGCAATCTTCCTCTACTGCAGCTATTCTGAAGAAGTAACTAACAGCCTCAGTCTTAGGCAGTAAGATGGGGAAGAGATGGTATCCGAAGTCTGAGCCCTGTACCCCACTAGTATTTAAGGTTGAGAAAAGCTGAGCAGTTAGCAAGGTAAAGAAAGAGTGAAGAGCCCTGTATTGGCAAGGAAAGGGCAGAAAGGCTTTTTAGAAGGAAGACATCGTCAACTTTGTCTAATGCTGCAAAAAGTTGTGTAGAATGAAGATTGAAAATCAACCATTTGCTTTTGATAATGCAGAGGTCTTTAGTGACATTGACAAGAGTAATCTTTTTTAGTAATTTTTTTTTTTTTGAGGGGAACTAAAAGATTCCTGGAGAAGGTTCAAGAGGGAATAATTTATACTTTAGTGTGTTGGTTCTTCTCATACTTGGTGTCCTGCTTTAATGCTATTAATGCATTTTGACTTCAATCCAATTTTGTCTGATATTAATGTTGCCACTAACTTTCTTTTGATTAGCATATTGATTTTCTAGGACAACAAAGTACCACAGACTGAGTGGCTTAAACAACAGAAATTAATTTTCTCACAGTTCTGGAGACTAGATGTCTGAGTCAGCAATGCTGGTTTTTTCTGTGGCCTCTTTCCTTGGCTTGTAGATGGTTTTTTTCTCCCCCACATCTTCACATGGTCTTCCCTTTGTGTGTATCTGTGTCCTAATACAGGCATACCTCGTTTTATTGTGCTCTAGTTCATGTGCTTTGTGATTTGTTTTATTTGATTATTTTTACAAACAGAAAGTTTGTGGCAATCCTGTGTTGAGCAAATCTATGGGTGTTATTTCTCTAATAGCATGTGTTCGCTTTATGTTTCTGTGCCACATTTTGGTAACTATTGCAATACTTAAAACTTTTGGTTATTATTATATTTGCTCTGGTAATTTATGATCTATGATCTCTCATAATTATAATTGTTTTGAGGTGACATAAACTGCACCCATATACAGTGGCCAACTTAATGGATAAATGTGTGTGTTTTAACTTCCCCTGAGTTCTAACTGGTCTTTTCCTTCTTTATTCTACTCTTCAGGCCTCCATACTTTGAGATATAGTGATATTGAAATTAGGCCAGTTAATAACCTTACAATGGCCTCTATGTGTTCAAGTGAAAGGGAGAGTTATACATCTCATACTTTAAGCTAGTGAAAAATTAAGATTGGGTAAAAGCTAGGCCTATTATGTCAAACAGGTAGTCAAGTTGTGGATGCAAAGGAAGAGTTCTTGAAGGAAATTAAAAATGTTATACTAGTGAACACTAGAAAAATAAGAAAGTGAAATAGTCATATTGCTGATATGGAGAAAGTTTTAGTGGTCTGCATAGATCAAAGCAGCTACAACATTCTGTTAAACCAAAGTTTAATCCAGGACAATGTCCTAACTTTCTTCAATTCCATGAAGGATAAGAGAGGTGAGAAAACTGCAGAGGAAAGTTTGAGGCTAGCAGAGGTTGGTTCATGAGGTTTAACAAAAGAAGTCATTTCATATATCAAGTGCAAGGGGAAACAAGTGCTGATGTATAGAAAAACATACAAAAAATATGTCACGACTCTTCCAATGACCCAATAGAAGCTGCAGCAAGTTATTCAGATCTAGTTAAAATCATTGATAAAGGTGGTTACACTATAACATTTAAATTTTTTTTAAATTATGATTTCTGGTTTATACATAATCGATATATATTTTTGTGGGCTATAGTATGGTTTGTTAAGGCATGTATACAGTGAACTATGTTTTTTAAAATTATTATTATTATTTATACAATCAATCACTATACATAATTTAGCTCATAAAGACAATTTACCCAACATGAAATACACCTCAGACCAGTCCAGTTTAGAATACTATACACATTATCATTAAAAAATAAGTAACAAGCCATTTCTGTGTCCCACAAATGTCTAATTTCTCTATTTTTTTCTCCTTAATTTCCTTCCCTACTCTCTCCTCCTCTCCTATCCCCTTTTCACACTGTCTTCAGTGTCCATAACTACTTTCAGTGCTTTTATGTTCTCCAATCTTTCAGTCTCTATTATAGTGTGTGGACAGTCAGTATATGTTAAGTGGAGATGTACAATGTTTCTCTTTCATAACCTGTCTTGCTTCACTCAGCAAGAAATCTTCCATATTTGTCCACTTTCTATCAAATGCTAGGGTCTTGGTTTTTATGACTAAATCATATTCCATGGAGTATATGTGCCACACTTTTTCAATCCATTCATCTGTTCATGGACATTTGGGTTGGTTACCAAGCTCTTTTCTGACTGAGCATTCTCCTTTCCTTTGGGGAGATATCTAGGAGTGGAATTGCTAGATCATATGGTAGTTCTATGACACTTCTTTGAGGAACCTTCATGTTATTTTCCACAGTGGCTAGACCAATTTACATTCCCACCAACAGTGTAGGAGAGTTCCCCTTTCACCACAACTGTGCCAACACCTACAATTTTTTGTATTTTTAATCTTCACCATTCTGACAGGGTTAGGTGGTTATCTCATTGTGGGTTTAATCTGCATCTCCCTCATGATGAGGGATGTTGAGCATTTTTTTTTCATATGCTTTTTGGCTATTTTTATGTCCTCCTTAGAGAGTTTTTTTTTGTTCAGCTCACCTTCCCGTTTTTAATTTTTACCTTTAAATCGTTTTTCTATAGGTAAGCCACTTGAGATCCCTGTGTATTCTGGTAATCAGTCCCTTATTTGACTCATAGTTTATGAAGATTTTCTCCTATTCTGAGGGCTGCTGATTCACACTATAACTGTGTCTTATGATGTGCAGAAACTTCTTAAATTGATGTAGACCCACTTGTCTGTTTTTGAGATAATTGCCTGTACTTTGGAAATCTTACTTAAGTCTTTGCCTACTGCAATATCTCTCAGAGTTTGCCCAGTGTTACCCACTAGCAGTTTTATAGGTTTAGACCTTTGATTTATTTTGAGTTGATTTTTGTTAACGGTGAAAGGCAGGGGTCCAGTTTCATCTTTCTGTGGGTAGATACCCAGTTTTTCTAGCACCACTTGCTAAAGAGGTTTTTCTTTTCCTACTTGATTGACTGGTATCCTTTGTCAAAAATCAGTTGGCTATATGTTATGGGGTTTATTTCTGGGATCTCTACTCTGTTCTATTGGTCCACCTTGCTGTTTTTGTGCCATTACCATGCTGCTTTGATTATCACAGCTTTATATTTTGGGGTCAGGAAGTGAGATGCCTCTCACTCCACTCTTTTTGTGCAGGATTGAATTGGCAATATGGGGTCTTCTATGATTCCAGACAAATTATATGATTGTCTTTCTAGATCTGTTTAGAATGTCTACAGTAATTTTATTGTAATTGCATTAAATATGTAGATTAATTTGGGTAGAATTACCATTTTTATTATATTGTCCTTTCAATCCCAGAACATGGGATGTCCTTCCTCTTTTTTGTGTAATTTTCAATATCTTTTTAAAGATTTTCATAGTTTTCCTTGTAAAGGTCTTTGACTTTCTTGGTTAAGTTTATCTCTAGTTATCTTTATAGCTTTTGTGGCTTTGGTAAAAGGGATTATTTTCTTCAGTTGTACCTCGGTCAGCTTGTTTGTATATAAAAATGCTATCAAGTTTTGGATGTTGATTTTGGATACTGCCACTTTACTGTATTCATTTATTACTTTGAGCAGTTTTTTTTCGGGGATACCTTTAGGTC
>NW_006159919.1:2321542-2351627 GCF_000334495.1 Tupaia belangeri chinensis
TTATTCTCTTTTCTGATTGCATTGGCTAAGGAGGTGGGTAGCCTTGTCTTGTACCAGTTTTTAGTGGAAAAGTTTTTAGCTTTTCCCTATTCAGTATAATGCTAGCTATAGGTTTTTCATACATGGCTTTTATTGTGTTGAGGAATGAGCTTTCTATGCTGATTATGTCAAGTCTTAATCATGAAGGGGTGTTGTATATTGCCAAATGCCTTTTCTGCATCAATTGAAATGATGATATGGTTTAAATCTTGTTTTTGTTAATATGGTGTATTATGTTTATGGTTTTGTGTATGTTGAACTACCCTTTTGTATCCCTGGAATAAAGCCTATCTGATTGTGATGGATAATCTTTTTTTATAAGTTGTTGGATACAATTTGCAAGTATCTTGTTGAGAATTTTTGCATTTATATTTATCAGAGATATTGGCCTGTAGTTTTCCTTTTTTTGTCATGTCTTTGTGTATGTTAAGAATTAGGATGATGAAGGCATCATAAAATGAGTTTGAGAGTCCCTTCCTTTTGGATATTTAGAAATAGTTTGAGTAGAATGGAGGTTAACTCTTCTTTAAAAGTTTTGTAGAATTTAGAAGTGAAGTCATCAGGACCTGGGTTTTTCTTTGTTGTGAGGTTATTTATTACTGATTCAATCTCATTGCTTGTTATGGGTCTATTCAGGTTTTCTATGTACTCCTGATTAAATCTTGGTAGATTATTTGTGTCTAGGAATTTGTCCATCTTGTCCAGGTTCTCTTGTTTGTTGGCATACAGTTGCTCATAGTATCCTCTAAGGATGTTTTCGATTTCTGTTGTGTCTGTAGTAATATTTCCTGTTTCATTGAGAATTTGATTAATCTCTTTCCTTTCTTTCTTCTTCTTAATCAGTTTAACTAATGGTATGTCAATCTTGTTAATCTTTTCAAAGAACCAGTTTTTGCTTTCATTTTTCTGTATAGTTCATTTATTTTCCATTTCATTTATTTCTGCTTGAATCTTTATTATTTCTTTTCTTCTGACACTTTTTGGATTTTTTTGTTGTTATTTTCCCAATTCCCTGAGGTATCATTTTAGGTCATCTATTTGCCACCTTTCCATCTTTTTCTTATGCACACTTATTGCTATGAATTTCTCCTTAAGACTGCTTGTGTACTCATTATCATTTGTTTCCATAAATCTTTTGACTTCAGTCTTAATTTTTTTGGTAGTTGAGAAGTCATTCAGAAACACTGGTTTAGTTTCCATGTGTTTGTATATTTTTGAAGATTTTTTTCAAAATTAATATCAAGTTTCATTTTATCATGGTCTGAGAAAATGTTGAATATAGTTTCTATGCATTTGAATCTATAGAGGCTTGATTTATGCCTTATCATGTGGTCAATCTTTGTAAAGATTCCATGCGGGAGTGAGAAAAATGTATATTTTTTTGGTTTTAGGGTGGAAAATTCTATAGATGACTGTCAAGTCCATTTGATTTATGGTATGGTTTAGATCCTGTATCTCTTTGCTTTTTTTTTTTTTTCCTAGAAGATCTGTCCAATGGAGATAAATGGGTGCTGAGATTTCCCAACAATTATAGTTTTGCAATCTATCTCTCATTTTAGATCTAGCGGTCTTTCCTTCATGTATTTGGGTGCTCCTGAGTTGGGTGCATAGATATTTATAAGTGTTATGTCTTCATTTATTTTATTTATTTTTAAGTGTTATGTCTTCTTCATGAATTATTCCTTTTACTACTGTATAATGCTCTTCTTTGTCCCTTCTTACAGTTTTTGTCTTAAAGCCTATATTGTCTGAAGTCAGTATTGTGACCCGAGCCTTTTTTTGATTTCCGTTTGCAATGGAATATCTTTTTCCAGCCCTTCACATTGAGTCTAAGTATGTATTTATCCATGGAGTATGTTTCTTCCAGGCAAGAGATAAAGGGCTTCTGGTTTTTTATCCATTCAGCTAGACTGTGTCTCTTGTTTGGAGAATTTAATTCATTAACTTTCAGTGATATTATTGATATTTCTGGACATGTTCCTATCATTAAGTTAGCTATTTTCTTGTTTTCTTATTTCTGTCTGTCTGACTTTTGTTTTCCTGTTGTAACACTTCCTTCAGAACTTCTTGAAGAGCTGGCTTAGAGATGGTAAACTCTTTCAGGTTTTGTCTATTTGAGAATGTTTTTATCCTTTCTTCTCTTATGAAGGATAATCTTTCTGGGTATAGTAATCTTGGTTGAAATTGTTTTTCCTTTAGCACATTGTATATATTTCCCCATTTTTTCCTAGCCAGCATTGTTTTTCATGAAAGGTCCAATGTTAACCTTATGGGATACTTGACATTTCTCTCTTGCCAATTTTAGTATCTTGTCTTTGTCTGTGGTTTTGGCCAATCTGGCTATGATGTGCTTTGAAGATCTTTTTGGGTTGGTTCTGTTTGGGATCCTTTGTATTTCTTGGGTATGGATATTTGAATACCTCTCTAGTTTGGAAAGTTTTCTTCCAGTATTTCATGGCATAGATTATTAACGCCCTATTATTTTCTTCACCTTCAGGGATACCAATTATCTGGATGTTTTGGTGCTTAATGGTATATAGTATTTCTCATATATTGTCCTCATGCTTCTTGGTTATTTTCTCAGTTGTTTTGATAATTTTTTTTCTAGGTCAGAGATTTTGTCTTTTTTTTTTGAGGGATTTTCGCTATAGGGCATGTGGGAGAGAGAAGAGTTGCATGGCATGCTTCAGGAAATGCAGAAGTCTGAAAATTCTAGTGGCAAGTGGCAGGGTATGAGCCACAGTCTCTTTGCAGCTCAGTGTCCCTGCTGCTTAGTGTAGCCAGTTCTGTCGCTAAGGTGAATGTCCCAATGGCATGGGGGGTGGGGAAAGACAGAATTCTCCAAGTTCTAAGTAACACATCTGAGAGTTCAAAGGCATGTGGGAGAAGGGATAAGTCACGCTCTTTAGCACCTGCTCCCCCTTATGGGTCTTCATGTAGCAAGACCATCTAGGATGTCCCCATGAGGGGAAGGGTAAAGGGGAAAGACAGGGGCTTCTCTAAGTCCCAAGTAATACACCTGAGAGTATTTTTGTTTATTTGTTTTCTTTTTCTTTTTTTTTTTTTTTGGAGAGGTTTTTGCTATAGGGTGCGTGCGCTCACCAGACAGAGAGAGACAAAGAGACAGAAAGCGAGAAATCCCCCCCCCAGGGGGGATGGTCACGCCGCAATCCCTTCTCCATTCTCCTCTCAGGATCTTGGGCACGCATGCACACGCACCCAGCGTGAGTTTTAAGCCACAGGTCGGGGACGCGAACCGCAGTCGACTACATGGGAGTCCAACGACATAGCCATTACGCTAACTGCTGGTTCCCTTTATTTGTTTTCTGTCAACATAGATGAAACAGTTTATATTGGAAGAAGATGTCATCTAGGACTTTCATAGCTAGAGAGGAGAAGTCAATACTGGGCTTCAAAGTTTCAAAGGACAGACTCTCCACTTAAAGTGGTAACTTTAAGTTAAAGTCAATGTTTATTTACCATTTGAAAAACTCTAGGGGCCATAAGAGTTATGCTAGATCTGGGGCCAGTAGGTGACATGGTGGTTAAAGCACTGATCTCTAACCTGGCCTACCAGGGTTTGAGTCCTGAACCTGGTAGCTTGAGGCTATCCTCCCTGGGGGTTGCTTTCTTACTTTCTCTGTCTCTGTCTCTGTATCTCTCGGGTAAGCACACACACCCTTTAGCAAATTTGAAAAAGAAAATCAAAAGAGAAACATTTAAGAAAGAAAGAAAGGAAAAGAAAGTTATGCTAAATCTACTTTGTGCTCTAGAAATGAAACAACAGGGCCTGGATAAGCATTTTGTTTATAGCATGGCTTATGATTTGCTGACATTGCTCATTTTTGAGCAATGTAGTACTTTTATTATGATATATACATTGCTTTTTAAGATATAATATGGGACAACCCATGGCCTGGTTATTAAGGCAGCTGGATCCCACATGGTTGACCGTACGGTTTGAGTCCTGGATCTGGCGGCTTGAAAAATACACTAGGTGTGTGTGTGTGTCCATGCCCAAATTCCTGCAAGGAGAGAGAAATAGAGGGGAAGGGAGTGTAGAGTGACCACTCCCCATGGGGGAGGGAGCAGTGGTGCTGTCTTGCTTTCCCCTCACCCTAGTCTCCGGCAAGTCTGTGTGCCCTCTGGAAAATTTTTTAAAAAAATGTTATTGCACATTTAATAGACTACAGTATAGTGTAAACCTAACTATATTTATATGTGCTGGAAAAACAAAAAACATGACTTGCTTTATTAGTGATATTTACTTTATTGCAATGGTCTAGAAGTGAATCTGCAATATTTCTGAGATAGGCTTGTATACTCTTTTTTTATAAGGACATCAGTCACAATGATTAGGCCCCATCCCAATGACTTCATTTTAACTTAATTACCTTTTTAAAGATCCAATTTCCAAATACTGTCACATTCTAAAGTAGTGGAGGTGGTACTTCAACATTTGCTTAGACAGAACATAGCTCAACTCATAACCATTAGTATTTCTCTAGTAAAAATCAGTATTTGTCTAGTGTCATTTCCTACCTCTTCATTTAAAAAAAAATTACAGTTTTTTATCATAGGGTGCATGTGCTCATCAGAGAGTGACAGAGAGGAAGAAAAGGATAATGAGAACATCATTCCCCCAGTGTGTTGGGTGTTTGGTCATCCTGGCATCCCTTCTCCATTCTCCTTCTAGGATTTTGGACACACATGCACATGTGCCCGATGTGGTTTTCAAGCCCTCGGGCCTGGGACATTCAGCACTCTAACTGCTCTAACATCTGCTGGCCCCTTTCTTCTCTTTTTGTGTGGTGTTGTATTAGGTATACATTTTTATAAAGCAGAAAATAAGTGTAATTAAAAAAAATCTCATTTGACTAGATTCAGTTTGATCCAAACTGATTGGTCTTTACCTCTTTCATTTTATTGTGTTTTTTATATTTAGCCATAGTTCTTCCACATTCTTTTATTATTTCTGTTTATGATCTTTCTTTCTTCTTTCCTTCTTTCTTCATTCCTTCTTCTTCTCTCTTTGCTCTAATTTCACATGAATTGGGTGAGATTTTTTTAACATTCCCTTTTCCACCCTGTGGTTTGAAGACTTTAGATCACTTTTCTATTCTTCTGAGCTTATTTATTCATTTAAAGCTATGTTTAAAATTATGCAGTATTTCTATGTTTTCCATAATGTGCTTTAACTCTCCTTTGAACATATTCCATTTTATTGCTTCCTAGAGAGTTGGATGTTCATTAAAAATTAGTGTTTTTCTAACTGATGTTAAATTAATTTCTCTGGCATATTTCATTAATTTCTATAATCTCTCAAACTTTATAGAATTGTCCTTCAGATTAGTTATAATACTGTTTATTACTGTGGTCACAAGCAGCTTTTAAAAAAGAGTGGATTAAACAGGAAAGTTTTATTTCTTGCTCACATTTTAGGTTGCTTAGAGTTCAGCTCCTGCATTGTAAAGGCCACTGGAAGGAATAGCCCCCATCTAAAGAGTACAGGTAGCTGGTGCAGAGTTGAAAGGGTATGGGAGGATGTGCTGGTTCTTAAGGCGTCTTCTTCCTCTTTTTTGAGAGAGTTTTCCTGTAGTGTGTGCATGCTTGCTGAAGAGACAGAGAAACAGAAAGTGAGAAATCAACCCCCCGAGGGGATGGCCACACTGCAATCCTTTCTCCTCCATTCTCCTCTTATGACTTTGGGGACACAGGCACATGCACCTGGCTTGAGCTTTAAGCTACTGAATCTGAGATTTTAACCATGGTTGACTACATGGGAGTCCAGTGATGTAACCATTATGGCATCTGCTAGTCCTGCTCTTAAAACTTCTATGCAAGAGAATTATTGATCACTTTTGCTCACATTTCCTCAGTCAAAGGAAGTCACATGACCAAACATGACTTCAGGAGAAATAAGACAATAATCTTTCATGGAAGGAGACACTGGCGAATTCTGCCAGTCATCCACATCCATCTTCAATCTGGCTTCATTTTGTTTTGTGCTTGCTGGAGTCCAGCCTCGGTGGGGGTGGGTTGACTCATCAGAGGCAGTGCTGGAAAGAAAGACTGAGGCCTTGGTGCCTTTTCATGCATGTCCTGAGTTGGGCACTCCTAGAGATTGCTCTCTGAAAAGTGGTTACTGCTAGGAATTATCGTGCCTTTTTATTGAAAATGTGATACATGCAAGTAAATGGGTGAGGGGCTAAATATTCTAATTATCAGTTTATAAAGTTTTAACAATACAGAACACAGGTTCCATTCAGGGTTAGATTAAGGGTGGGTCTATTGCAGTTCAGTAATTGTTCGTTTGATGTAGGCAGGTCTTCATGGAATGCAGTTTTGGGAAAGCAGCTCCAGCAAGCAGAGATAATTATCAGCTGATATGGCAACAGCCATCTTGTGATTACTGAGCACGATGCTAGGAAAAGAAAATCGCAAGTATAGATACTAGTTCTTATGGATCTCAATAAAGAATGATACTTATATAATTTTATAGGGATTTAAAGCTTAATTCAAGGAATCCTAATATATTTATCTATTTAAAAGGGGTGAAGCTATTGTTCACTTGGTAAGGGTGGGGACAGCTTTTTCAACTGGTGGTAAAGTGACTAACAAGTTAATGAAGAACTGAAGAACTTTAAAGTGGGTTTGTGGTATACCTAAGCATTCTATTGTGCCTGTGGCTCCACTGTTATGTATTTTGTTAGAACATTAGCTACCATGGGGTGGGAGTGTCCTGGGCCAGTTTTGGCCTAAAAGGTTATTTTTAAGCTTATGTTAAATGTGTCTTGAAGGGCCTTCCAAAGGTCAAGAAGATTTCTGTCTAGATGTAACTTCAGCACATCCTCTATTGTGACCACAGGGATGAAGCATTGTAATTAACAGTAAGTGGTCAGGGCAAAGGGGAGCGGTCGGGGGAACTTTTGGGAAATCTTATCATATACTCAGGATGTATAAGAGAGCTATGTAATTCTTTTATAGTAGTGTATCAGGGAGTCAGAGGGGAGTTGCTTCCCAAAAAGGTTACCGCAGTCTCTGGAGCATACAACAAGCGGCCTTGCCAACATGCTGAGTCAACCCAAGCTTTGCTCATAGGTTGGGGGGGGCGGAGAACGTACAGCAGCAGCCTTGCCAATGTGCTGAGCCAACCAAAGCTGTGTTCAAAGGTCAAAGACTCAAAACAGATCCTGGGGCCCCACCCGGTCAGACTCCTCCATGTGCTGAAATGTATTTGTTAATAATCCTTTTAATTAGTATCTGGGAGTGGCTACATCTTTCATTTTTTGTGTGTATGAAAAACCTCTTTGCCCTCATTTTTTAAGAATTATTTTATTTAACTTTATTTACTTATTTATTCATTTGTTTGTTTCAATTTGACCAGAAAGAGACTGAGAGAGTGGGATAGAGAAAATGAGAAAGCAGGCTGCCAGGTCCAGGACTCAAAGTGTGGTGAACCATGTGGGACTTTAGCACTCTTAACTACCATACCACCTGCCAGCCCCAGCCCTCATTTTTCTTTTTTTTTGATAGAAAAATTCTTTAATCAAAACAAGTTTACACGTTGATACTTATGGCTTAACTAGAATAAGTCCATCCAAGTTAAAATTGTGTTAAGGACCGAACAGATGACTGGTATTATTGGAATCACCTCAAACAGTGGGATCTAGTTCCATTTTAGGATCTCTCAAAAGCAAAAATCCAATTATTGAAGTAATTCAAAAATTTTAATCTACAGATGAGAACAATTATTCAATAGGTCAAAACATACAGTGCATGTCATAAACGTGTATTAAGTAATTTTCCCATATTTATATAAGTTTCAAAACATGAGAAATATCTACCTATTGAAAACCACCAACTGACCAATATTCTAAATGTCTTAGAAATGCTATCTTTTAGCTAATGTTGGCATTGCTTCACTCTGATTTAGTCCATATAATCAATATACAGACTATCAAAGTACTACCTTAGAGCAACTTATGTGTGATACAAAAATGAAAATGAAAAATTCCCTTCTAATACAGCCAGGTTTTTCAAATAGGTTAGTTTCCTTATACAGCATTTACTTTTATTACCACACAAAAGCTCTCAGTGACTTCCTTAATGAGTCTGACTTTAGGAAAAAACCCAGAAACTTGTCACATTTCTCAAAAATAAACTTAACAGTTGTGTTTTACTTACTAGTGCCTGTAAAGTAGTAATTTAGATGACTGAACCCAAAAGTCATATTTACTAATATATATACCCAGTCTTCACTGCAGGGATGACACATGACATCACTGAATTCCCAGCCACAAAACATACCTTTAAAAATTAAGTTCATACCTCACCAAATGGTCAGTTTAAATTCAGCTGGGTATCTAATTGTCGTATAAAAAGGCATACAGACCACACACATTACAAAGAAGCAGAATGAAGCACGCTGCAGATTGTGAGATTAAAATGAACTTTTGATAGGAGAGTACTTGTATAGAAGCAACAGTTTGTCTGCCATAAAAATGCTCAGCTTCTACAAAAACCATTTTTAATTAGTTAGCTTTGTATAAAGTTTGAGGCTCCATGTTTCTTTCCTGAGCACTTTGAAAATATTGCCCCATTGTCGTTTGGCTTGCATTAATGCTCAGAAGTTTTGCTGCCAGCCTAAATGCTATTGTTTTGAAGTTCATCTGTCGTTTGTGGTAGCTTTTTAAAAAATTATTTTTCAAACCGAGTGTAGGTTTATTCTTTTTTATCTTGAGCAGAACTTAAAGTATACATTAAACCTAAGGACTTTTGTTTCTCTTCAACTCTGGAAAAAATTTCAACCCTTGTTTCTTCAATCTTTTTTGTTGGAATTCCTGTTGCACACCTGATGGAGCTGCTCATATTATCGACTAATTCTCTTCAGGCCAGTGTAGAAATGATCCCATTATTTTTTTTTTCTATTTCTTGAATACATTTTTTATTTCTAAGATTCCTAATTTTTTTAATTGCCAGAGAAGCATGTACATTAACTAGAGAGAGACAGAGAGAGAGAAAGTAGCACCCACCAAAGCAGCATGGTCACACTGCAATCCATTCTCCATTTTCTTCATATCCTGTCAGGATTTGGGGCATGCACACACAAGCACCTAGCAAGCTCCTGGGGACAGGACTGGAATTGCATTTGGTCATGTGAGATCCAGTTCCCTTAAGGCTATGGGACTGACCCAATTTCATAATTAATTATTTTTATAATCACCTCGTTTTATTTCTGTAGTTTTATTTCATTATATGTTATTATGTTATTCTAGATGTCGTTGCTTTGTCTATCTTTTTGGCCGTCCTAACCATACCTATTTTCAGGTCTTTGTTAAACTGTTTTATGACATTACTTTCATTTGAAGTGATTTTATATTATTAATTTATTTATTTTAAAATTTTAGTTTTCTCTGTTTGTTTTCTTTGTGATTGGAATTTAGGGCGCAAACTCATATTATGTGGGGAGATTGTATTTACTCTTTTTTTGTGCCTCCCTCTTCCTACCCAGAGGTTTTATCATTGTTTCCACTCAGACCCCCACACCCTCGTTGAGAGCAAGGTTTTATATCATGCAATACATCTGATAGTCCTAGAGATACACCATATCTGTTCACAGGGCCAAAAGGCAGCTTGGTTGTTCCTACCTTAATATATCCCAGGCTTTGTAATAGCTGAAACCTTACATTTTATTCAGAAGCATTAAAAATAACCTTCTGTTAGGAGAAATGGAGAGCTACCTTCCAAATGCTGGCTTCAAACAGTGAATTTAGTTCTATGTATCTACTGGTTTGGAACAATTCAGTTCCTCTTATATTGTAGGAGAAGCTTGTAACCACCACCAGAGTGTAACAGGCTGTAGTTTTAGGATCCACACTCCTACCTATTATTATTATTATTTTTTAAAGTTTGAAAAATTTTCATTTCATTCATGAGAGTGACAAAGAGAGAAGGGGGGAGAGAGAGAAGAAAAGCACCTCTACAGTGTCTCACACCACAGTCACTAATAGCACCCTGCCTTCCCAGCTAAGCAGAATTATGGGCATGTGTGCTCACCATTTACAGGTCAGACGGGGAACCAACCCTGCAGTCTTTTATGTGGTCCCAGCATCACTTGACCAGTGTGTTATCTACCACTGCGACACTGAGCCAGCCCAGTTCATCTTGTTACGACGCTGGGTTTCTCTTTCTTTCTTTCTTTCTTTCTTTCTTTCTTCTTCCTTCCTTCCTTCCTTCCTTCCTTCCTTCCTTCCTTCCTTCCTTCCTTCCTTCCTTCCTTCCTTCCTTCCTTCCTTCCTTCCTTCCTTCCTTCCTTCCTTCCTTCCTTCCTTCCTTCCTTCCTTCCTTCCTTCCTTCCTTCCTTCCTTCCTTCCTTCCTTCCTTCCTTCCTTCCTTCCTTCCTTCCTTCCTTCCTTCCTTTCTTTCTTTCTTTCTTTCTTTCTTTCTTTCTTTCTTTCTTTCTTTCTTTCTTTCTTTCTTTCTTTCTTTCTTTCTTTCTTTCTTTCTTTTTTGCTATAGGGCCCGTGCACTTGCCAGACAGATAGAGAGAGAGAGAGACAGAAAGCGAGAAATCACTTCCCAGGGGGGATGGCCATGCTGCAATCCCTTCTCCTCCATTCTCCTCTCGAATCTTGGGCATGCACGCACTCGTGCCCAGCGTGAGTTTTAAGCCACCGGGTTCTGGGACGCGAACCGTGGTCGACCACATGGGAGTCCAGCGACATAGCCATTATGCTAACTGCTGATCCTGGGTTTCTGTTTCTTTTTGATCCTCAAGGACATTTGACTTATTTTTGAGCCTTGATATATCTTTCTGGTTGTTGTTTTCTTTTTCTTTGAATTCTGTATTTTTTTTATCATCTGTTATTTCTAATGTTTGAAGCACGAATGATAGATAAAATTTGGATTTTGAACTAAGTCATTCTGGTAGGAAATACCTGCCTTCATTTTCTCTCCTTTATCATAAATGGAATAAAAAAAAATTAAGGACTAGAGCATAAAATAACTAAAAAGAGGCTTTGTCCCTTGGATTCAAAGAATAAAGGTATATTGTTGTCACTGTTACATACTGCAGTGGTTATAAGCATGAGCTCTTCCCCTTTCCAGCCACATGAATCAGAGTAGTTTACTTATCTGTACTGCAGGAATAAAAAGTCATACCAGGTTTTTAGAGTCATTGAGGAGATTGCATGCACTCGTACATGTGAAGAACCTATATAAGTATATAGTTCAAACTGTAGCTCAAGTATAATCACTAGGATTTATGTGTTGACATTTTTTTTCTAACCATGACAGGGAAGAATATTTTGTAAGTACATAAAGCTATATTAGAGGTACTGGAATGTCTCTCTTCCTCAAACAACTTTTTTGAAATCCCATTATTGGAGAGTCTTTTCTTTAGATTAACACATCTCTCTTTAAATCAAAAGTTCCTGTAAAAAAAGTTATACATCAACCTGGGGGGCAAAAGTTTCTACACACCTTCCCATGTGCCTATTTGGTCAAATTGTTTTTCATAATTGCTGACAAAACAAACAAACAAACAAAAACTTAAAACCCAGAATTAAATATGGCTTTATTTGGGCAAGGAGAACTTAATGACATTGCCCAGGGTGGATAAATGGATCTGTAAGGGATGCTAGTGAGGTTTCTGGTAAGCGATGATTAATTTAATAATACAGTCAAGCTGGAGGTTCAGGGGTAGGGATAAGAATGCAGGACGTGGGGCCAGCAGATGATATAATGGCTACGTTGCTGGATTCCCACATAGTTCACCATAGTTTGGGTCTCGAATCCAGTGGCTTAAAACTCATGCCAGGCACGTAGGCCTGCGTGCCCAAGATCCCAAGAGGAGAATGGAGGAGAAGGGATTGAGGAATGGCCATCTGCCCTGGGGTGTGATTTCTTGTTTTCTGTTTCTCTGTCTCTCTGGCAAGTGCACATGCCCTATAGCAAAACCCTTTTCAAAATAAATAAATAAATAAAAAGAATGCAGGATGTACCATACAGTGGTAACAGCTTCAAATGCTGGTGACTTATAACAACAAACTATGATTTTGCTCATGCTAGTATGTGTTAACTGGGAAAAATTAGGGTCACAGTCAATGGAAAGGACAACATGATGGAACCATGCAATGGCTGTCAGTGGCAAAACTCATGTCCACTTACATTTTATTAGCTAGTGCAAGTCACATGGCCAAGCCTGAACCGTAATAAAACCCACTATAGCTCATAGTGCGAGGTAGCTGATAACCACCCTAGTGAAATTAGCAGGTCTATTTTAGGACCAAGAGAGGTGTCAAACCTTCTATTGGCTTCCTGAACAACGTGTTTTTATCATATCCAGCAGAGATCATCCAATGTGTGAGTGCTTCAGGCTAATATCACAAAAGCATAATGAAACAGGCAACTCAGTGGAGATGAAACGTATGCAGGGTCCTCAAACAGTTCATGGAAAGTGGATTTCAAACATTTTCTGTACCAAGATAAACTCCTACTTTAAATATGGTTTTCCATGAACTTTATAAAGTCCCCTCATATTAAATATCAATGTCTAGGCTTGTATGCTGCCCCAAACTCTTAACCCCTATTATCTCAGCATGTGCCTGTATTTGGAGATAGAATCTTTAAGAGGTAGTTCAGTTAAAATTCGGTCAATAGGATGGGCTCTAATTCAATATGACTGGGGTCCTTATAAGAAGAAGAGACTAGGACACAGTCACACAGAATGGGGTGACCATTGAAGATGGAGGGAGAAGAAGATAGCCATTTATAAGCCTTGATGAGAAGCCTTAGAAGAAACCATCCTGATGGTTTCCAAAACTATGGGAAAATACATTCCTGTTGTTTGAACTTCACAATTTGCGGCATATGGTTGTGACTCCTCTAGTCAACAGATATTGACTATTAACCTACACCTACACCACAAGAAATGTCTACTGACCTCCCCCTCATCTATAATATGAACAACAAATCACCCTATTCTGTCCTATCTCTTATCTAGAGACTAGTGTTAAAGAATTCTCCTGGCTCTTTCAACGGGCCAGGACCATATGCATTGCTTACAAAATAAAAAAAAAAGTATGCTTCCTTGTTGCTCAACCATCCAGGCATTTTTACTGGCCATTCCATTCAGATAACAATGGCTCAGGGCAAGCCCACAGAGAATATTCCTTCTCACTGCTGATGACAGTGTACTTACTGATTAGTCTAGCTAGCTGTGCCTATTTGCTTCTGTCCCTCAAGTTAGATACAGGCACTTGAACTTGAAATTTATTTATGATGAATTTATTCTTAAATTCTAAGCAAGTAATGCATACTAGGTGCATTGGGTGCTAAACAAGCAATCAAAATATGTTATATCTCTGTCAGTTCAATAGTCATATTATTACAAGCTTGTTTCCACTCTGGCAGTCTTTAGGCTATTGAAGAAACAGCTGCCAAGGATTTACTTCTTTGTGTGTATATGTGTGTGCATTAGCACATACTAGGTGTTGTTGTTCAATAAAGACATTGTAGAGGAAATGATGAGATATGCACTATTCTTTCATCATGTAGGAGTAGGAGAAAGCCTGACACGCACAGATTGCTTGAAGTTGTGCCCAATTGCCATTCCAAGTCATATTTGTCAGGAGTGGGATTTTTCTCAGAGCCACCCTATCTGCAGAGTCTAACCGGGTCTTGGTGCTTAAAGTGAAGATGCCTCTATTTTGAACACTTGGGGTTTAAAAAATCTAATTTACCCTGAAATCCCTTTTGCATTTAAAAAATTGTGTCTGAATTCTCAATGCAGTCAGAATGACTGTTTGGTAGACAAAATGTAACCCCAAACCATCAAGGGATTTTCATAAGCAGTTGGGATTACTCCAGAATACATTGCAGATTGGTATCAACTATCATATTTGAATTTGTATGCTAGTGCTGAGAGCAATTTGTAGCACATTATAAATCATGGCTCCTCCCTCACAATTTCAGAATGCTCCTGTCTGTGACAAGCACTAAATACACTGTTGCTACAGTAGCAACATCAGAAATTGCCCAGAGATATCACACAAACCTGAATGACAGGAGAAGATTTCATAATCACTTTATAAGTACAGCCCCTCAGTATAGCCCAATCTCCTTCATCCTGAGAAAAACTGCGATGAGTTTAGGTTGAGAATGTTAATTGGAACTTGATATGCTTGGCTTTCTGGCACAGTATTTAAATATTGTCAGGGCTGTCTTCCTATCCAAGAGAGCTGCAGAAAGTTAACTTACCTCCCTGCCGCCAGCTCAGATTCCAGAGTGTAAGCCAAATCCATAGAGGAAATTCTAAAATTGCAAACTCTATAGCTATGAATTGACCTTAATAATGGCTTTTATTATTTAGTTGTAATAAAAATTCTAATGATCTGCAGAACAGTAGAATCTTTAGTTTAGCAGGAGATTGAAGTGTTTTTTGGACTGTGCTATATGAAAGCCATCAGAGACAATAGAATCTTGATAGCTATCCACTTGAACGTTTGCGAAAAGCATTAACAATATATCACACTTCACTGCCAGCTGCAAACTCATAATATTATTCACAAATTATGTATTTAAGATTGGGGAGCTAGAGACATTTTTGTAATGCTAATATTAAGACATCCCCTCCAGAGAGGTTCTATAGAACCTCTGTCTGCATTTTTCATATTCACCTTACTGCTTGACCATGTGATTTTGAAATCGTTGCCTGGCTACACTGATCCCTATTTCCTACAATGTTATCTGCCAGTGTACAGAAGAGTTATGTTCAGGAGTGTTACTTCCAAAAACTGGATGGCAATTTGTAGAATTTATCTAGGGAAGTTTCTGAAACCACTAAAAATACTTCTAACTATAAGTCAATTCAATCTAAGGAAAGAAAAGAACTACTTTGAATAATGAATTGATAATAAGACCAGAAAAATTAAAATGGAATGGCATGCAAATAACATGGGCATGGGGATTATTACTTAAGATACACCTTTATTCTTATTGTTTTGATTAAAAAATGATTTAAAAACTGCAGAATAGAAAAAAGTAAATTTATAGCAGATGCTTTTATAGAGACCTAAAACTTTTAAGTATCCCAGAGGAAGTAGAATTAATTTATGATGAGGTTGGAGTCTTTGATATCTCTATTAAGAGTAACAAGAAAGAAGCATATGGTGGGGAAATATCAGTAAGGTAGACATGTCTGTTTAAATGGTATAAAATGAAAGCATTAATGAAGATACATGAACAATAATAATAATTGCAGCAGCAGCAACAATGAAAGCAATAATTATGGTAATAACAATTAAAACCTTAGGTGAGTGAAGGGCAAAGGAAGCAAGGACAGGTCAAGATCATTCCATAGGAGTTATTATTTTACCCAAGAAGCAATTACTCAATTACTAAATGCAGACCAATAGACCTATTCCTAACAGCTGATTGGATAATGAACACAGTGTCTTTCATTAGAATCTAGGCTGTTGGACGGTAAAGGACCAGATTAAGTCATGAGGAACTGAAGAAGGAGTAAAAAATTAGAGAATAGAGCATTATCATTGGAGAAAAAACTAGAAATAAAAAGAATTTGTGAGGTCAGTTTTTAAAATTCATGTTGCACAAAGATGACACAAAGAATTTTCTTTTTAAAGAATTATTTTCTTTAACTTTATTTATGAAAATTTGACCAGAGATGAAGAGAGAGAGAGAGAGAAAGGAAAGAGGGAGGGAAAGTGAGAAAATGAGCCACCAGGTCTGGAACTTGAAACAGGGTCAGCCATGTGGGAGTCCAGAGTCCTTAACCACCATGCCACCTGCTGGACCTGACAAAGAAAATTGTAATCTTCAGATAATGTTAGAAATTGATTTTATCTGCAACTTTTTCTTCTCAGTCAACATGTTCTTGATCTTTACAAATCCTAAAACTGAGAAATTTAACTTATACTTTTTTACCTGTCTGCCCATCTTATGCAAATTGGAGAGAAGTAAGAAATAAGTATCTACCAAATTAGAAATAAAAACATCATTTTTATTTATCCTCAGAGACAAATATTGTTGTGGTTAAGAGTATTTGCTTTTGGACATAAACGGACCTGAGTAAGAGCCTAAATTCACTTTCCTAATCTGTAAAATTGTGCCAAGAATCCCTACTCATAGAGCAATGTGATGATTCCAAGAGAGGGAGCATGAAATATTTAGCACTGGGTCTTAAAAAGATGGTTAAGCATTGGGACCAGCAGTTAGCATAATGGCTGTGTCACCGAACTCCCATGTATCAGAAAGAGACAATGAGAGGGAAAGTGAGAAATCACCCTCCGAGGGGATGACCGCGCTGCAATCTCTTCTCCTCCTGGGGTTTTGGCACACTTGCACACATGCCTGGCATGATTTTCAAGCTGCTGGGTCCAGGATTTGAACTGCAGTTGACCACGTGGGAGTCCAATGCCTTAACCACCTGTTACCACCACCACCACCCCTTTTTAAAAGTTTCTTTCTCTCTTCTATGAGTGAGAGACAGAGAGAGAAGCGGGTAGCCCTCACAGCAGGGTCCCGATGCTGCCACCTACCTCTAGCCTCCAGCTGGCCCCTGGGTCATGGGCAGGTGTGTGTCTGGTGTGCTCAGGGAAGTCTCCAGCCTCAAACTGGAAGCCTTCCTGTGTGGGTTTGCCCCATAGCATGTCACGTTTGACCACCGCCCCACCATCCGGCCCTGTCCTTGTTCCTCACAACTGCATGGCACTTCACGATCCTCTTTGTGCCACAGTTCACTTGGGTCCCCGCTTGTGGACATTTGGTTTATTGTAATCCTGTCCTGTAGACAATGTGCAGTGAGTGACCTCGGGTAAATGTCCCCTTGGGCACGTGATGTGACCTTTTGCTGTGAGGCTGTCCTCATGCCAGAGACTGTACATACACCCTCTTCTCACTCCATCCTCACAAAGGAGGAAAATGGCGTGCAGAAGGAATGTCCCTTGCAGCTGGTGCAGGCAGAATGGGAGTACTCTCTGACTACACAGACCCTACCTTCGGGAGCACCCCACCTCCCCTGGGGTCTGCCCCTTGCTCATCAGGTGAGCTGAACAGAGCATCTCCCTTCAGTTACAGCCGCTGTCTGGAGCTCATGCTGACCCATGTGTCCCACCGTGGTCCCATGTGCCACCTCATGGTGGCATCCCACAATGAGGAGTCTGTTCACCAAGCAACCAAGCGGTATGAGAGGGGGGCATGGGGAAGAGATGCCCACGGGAAGGCTCCCTCCCTTTCTCTCTCTGGCTCATATTCAGGAATGGACAGAGGGTGTCGGGTGTGGAACAAGAGGGACAGTGCAGTGTTCTGGGGAGGATACTGAAAGTATTTAGGCCCATGGGACCAGCAGGTGGTGTGGTGGTTAAGGCGCTGGACACTCCCACATGGCTGACCAGGGTTCAAGTCCTGAATCTGGTGGCTTGCTTTCTCACTTCCTCTCTCTCTCTCGCCCTCTTTCTTTCTCTGGTCAAATTAAAAAATAATAATAATGAATGAATGAATAAATAAAATTAAATTAAATTAAAATAATTATTAAAAAGAAAGAAAGAAAGAAAGTATTTAGGCCCTGATCTCCTGCAGGTCCTCTAGGCCCCAACCAGCAAGGCCTTGCTGGGACACAGGAGGTCTGGGGGTTCCAGAGAAGTGACTGGGCCTCACTGGGGGAGGGGGAGAGAGTGAGGAGGCTCTAAGGGACTCAGAAGTGTGGTTATTTATCATCAAATTTGGAACTACCCCAGTATCTGAATGACTGGAACAGCTGTGTGGTTGTGCAGCTCCAGGTCCAGCCACTGTCTGGATTGGTGATGTGGCCTTTTCTATAGCATGTGGGAGCTGGGAATTCCTCCGGATGGGCCTGTGTGTTTTGGACAACTCCTGGGCATGTGTGACCACGTCTCCCTGGCATTGGGTATGTGAACGGCCCATTCCCCCATCTCCCTAACGCCATCCCCATTCCAGCCCCAGCTGCAGGCTTCATTCCCTCCCAGTCACATCCCCCTGCTGTTCCCAACCAATGTCCAGCCAAGCTCCAGTCCAGAGCCTGCACTGGCCCAGCCTCCACCCTTCCAGATAGATCTGTCTTTCCCACATCTGAAGGCCTTGCAGGCCTGTGTCTACATGTGCTATCTGTTGTTTCTGCTGGTCCCGATAATGGTGTCTTGTTTCCTGCGTGCTTTGTTCTCTTTACTGTGCTGCGCCCCAGGGCCTGACACCAGAGATTTCTGTTTCCTTCTAACAGATGCTAAAGGATAAAGAAATCCCTTCTCTTGGGACCAGCAGTTGGCGTAATGGCTATGTCGCTGGACTCTCACATAGTTCACCATAGTTTGGGTCTCGAATCCAGTGGCTTAAAACTCATGCCAGGCACGTAGGCCTGCGTGCCGTGCCCAAGAAGAGGAGAATGGAGGAGAAGGGATTGAGGAATGGCCATCTGCCCTGGGGTGTGATTTCTTGTTTTCTGTTTCTCTGTCTCTCTGGCAAGTGCACATGCCCTATAGCAAAACCCTTTTCAAAATAAATAAATAAATAAAAAGAATGCAGGATGTACCATACAGTGGTAACAGCTTCAAATGCTGGTGACTTATAACAACAAACTATGATTTTGCTCATGCTAGTATGTGTTAACTGGGAAAAATTAGGGTCACAGTCAATGGAAAGGACAACATGATGGAACCATGCAATGGCTGTCAGTGGCAAAACTCATGTCCACTTACATTTTATTAGCTAGTGCAAGTCACATGGCCAAGCCTGAACCGTAATAAAACCCACTATAGCTCATAGTGCGAGGTAGCTGATAACCACCCTAGTGAAATTAGCAGGTCTATTTTAGGACCAAGAGGTGTCAAACCTTCTATTGGCTTCCTTAACAACGTGTTTTTATCATATCCAGCAGAGATCATCCAATGTGTGAGTGCTTCAGGCTAATATCACAAAAGCATAATGAAACAGGCAACTCAGTGGAGATGAAACGTATGCAGGGTCCTCAAACAGTTCATGGAAAGTGGATTTCAAACATTTTCTGTACCAAGATAAACTCCTACTTTAAATATGGTTTTCCATGAACTTTATAAAGTCCCCTCATATTAAATATCAATGTCTAGGCTTGTATGCTGCCCCAAACTCTTAACCCCTATTATCTCAGCATGTGCCTGTATTTGGAGATAGAATCTTTAAGAGGTAGTTCAGTTAAAATTCGGTCAATAGGATGGGCTCTAATTCAATATGACTGGGGTCCTTATAAGAAGAAGAGACTAGGACACAGTCACACAGAATGGGGTGACCATTGAAGATGGAGGGAGAAGAAGATAGCCATTTATAAGCCTTGATGAGAAGCCTTAGAAGAAACCATCCTGATGGTTTCCAAAACTATGGGAAAATACATTCCTGTTGTTTGAACTTCACAATTTGCGGCATATGGTTGTGACTCCTCTAGTCAACAGATATTGACTATTAACCTACACCTACACCACAAGAAATGTCTACTGACCTCCCCCTCATCTATAATATGAACAACAAATCACCCTATTCTGTCCTATCTCTTATCTAGAGACTAGTGTTAAAGAATTCTCCTGGCTCTTTCAACGGGCCAGGACCATATGCATTGCTTACAAAATAAAAAAAAAAGTATGCTTCCTTGTTGCTCAACCATCCAGGCATTTTTACTGGCCATTCCATTCAGATAACAATGGCTCAGGGCAAGCCCACAGAGAATATTCCTTCTCACTGCTGATGACAGTGTACTTACTGATTAGTCTAGCTAGCTGTGCCTATTTGCTTCTGTCCCTCAAGTTAGATACAGGCACTTGAACTTGAAATTTATTTATGATGAATTTATTCTTAAATTCTAAGCAAGTAATGCATACTAGGTGCATTGGGTGCTAAACAAGCAATCAAAATATGTTATATCTCTGTCAGTTCAATAGTCATATTATTACAAGCTTGTTTCCACTCTGGCAGTCTTTAGGCTATTGAAGAAACAGCTGCCAAGGATTTACTTCTTTGTGTGTATATGTGTGTGCATTAGCACATACTAGGTGTTGTTGTTCAATAAAGACATTGTAGAGGAAATGATGAGATATGCACTATTCTTTCATCATGTAGGAGTAGGAGAAAGCCTGACACGCACAGATTGCTTGAAGTTGTGCCCAATTGCCATTCCAAGTCATATTTGCCAGGAGTGGGATTTTTCTCAGAGCCACCCTATCTGCAGAGTCTAACCGGGTCTTGGTGCTTAAAGTGAAGATGCCTCTATTTTGAACACTTGGGGTTTAAAAAATCTAATTTACCCTGAAATCCCTTTTGCATTTAAAAAATTGTGTCTGAATTCTCAATGCAGTCAGAATGACTGTTTGGTAGACAAAATGTAACCCCAAACCATCAAGGGATTTTCATAAGCAGTTGGGATTACTCCAGAATACATTGCAGATTGGTATCAACTATCATATTTGAATTTGTATGCTAGTGCTGAGAGCAATTTGTAGCACATTATAAATCATGGCTCCTCCCTCACAATTTCAGAATGCTCCTGTCTGTGACAAGCACTAAATACACTGTTGCTACAGTAGCAACATCAGAAATTGCCCAGAGATATCACACAAACCTGAATGACAGGAGAAGATTTCATAATCACTTTATAAGTACAGCCCCTCAGTATAGCCCAATCTCCTTCATCCTGAGAAAAACTGCGATGAGTTTAGGTTGAGAATGTTAATTGGAACTTGATATGCTTGGCTTTCTGGCACAGTATTTAAATATTGTCAGGGCTGTCTTCCTATCCAAGAGAGCTGCAGAAAGTTAACTTACCTCCCTGCCGCCAGCTCAGATTCCAGAGTGTAAGCCAAATCCATAGAGGAAATTCTAAAATTGCAAACTCTATAGCTATGAATTGACCTTAATAATGGCTTTTATTATTTAGTTGTAATAAAAATTCTAATGATCTGCAGAACAGTAGAATCTTTAGTTTAGCAGGAGATTGAAGTGTTTTTTGGACTGTGCTATATGAAAGCCATCAGAGACAATAGAATCTTGATAGCTATCCACTTGAACGTTTGCGAAAAGCATTAACAATATATCACACTTCACTGCCAGCTGCAAACTCATAATATTATTCACAAATTATGTATTTAAGATTGGGGAGCTAGAGACATTTTTGTAATGCTAATATTAAGACATCCCCTCCAGAGAGGTTCTATAGAACCTCTGTCTGCATTTTTCATATTCACCTTACTGCTTGACCATGTGATTTTGAAATCGTTGCCTGGCTACACTGATCCCTATTTCCTACAATGTTATCTGCCAGTGTACAGAAGAGTTATGTTCAGGAGTGTTACTTCCAAAAACTGGATGGCAATTTGTAGAATTTATCTAGGGAAGTTTCTGAAACCACTAAAAATACTTCTAACTATAAGTCAATTCAATCTAAGGAAAGAAAAGAACTACTTTGAATAATGAATTGATAATAAGACCAGAAAAATTAAAATGGAATGGCATGCAAATAACATGGGCATGGGGATTATTACTTAAGATACACCTTTATTCTTATTGTTTTGATTAAAAAATGATTTAAAAACTGCAGAATAGAAAAAAGTAAATTTATAGCAGATGCTTTTATAGAGACCTAAAACTTTTAAGTATCCCAGAGGAAGTAGAATTAATTTATGATGAGGTTGGAGTCTTTGATATCTCTATTAAGAGTAACAAGAAAGAAGCATATGGTGGGGAAATATCAGTAAGGTAGACATGTCTGTTTAAATGGTATAAAATGAAAGCATTAATGAAGATACATGAACAATAATAATAATTGCAGCAGCAGCAACAATGAAAGCAATAATTATGGTAATAACAATTAAAACCTTAGGTGAGTGAAGGGCAAAGGAAGCAAGGACAGGTCAAGATCATTCCATAGGAGTTATTATTTTACCCAAGAAGCAATTACTCAATTACTAAATGCAGACCAATAGACCTATTCCTAACAGCTGATTGGATAATGAACACAGTGTCTTTCATTAGAATCTAGGCTGTTGGATGGTCAAGGACCAGATTAAGTCATGAGGAACGGAAGAAGGAGTAAAAAATTAGAGAATAGAGCATTATCATTGGAGAAAAAACTAGAAATAAAAAGAATTTGTGAGGTCAGTTTTTAAAATTCATGTTGCACAAAGATGACACAAAGAATTTTCTTTTTAAAGAATTATTTTCTTTAACTTTATTTATGAAAATTTGACCAGAGATGAAGAGAGAGAGAGAGAGAAAGGAAAGAGGGAGGGAAAGTGAGAAAATGAGCCACCAGGTCTGGAACTTGAAACAGGGTCAGCCATGTGGGAGTCCAGAGTCCTTAACCACCATGCCACCTGCTGGACCTGACAAAGAAAATTGTAATCTTCAGATAATGTTAGAAATTGATTTTATCTGCAACTTTTTCTTCTCAGTCAACATGTTCTTGATCTTTACAAATCCTAAAACTGAGAAATTTAACTTATACTTTTTTACCTGTCTGCCCATCTTATGCAAATTGGAGAGAAGTAAGAAATAAGTATCTATCAAATTAGAAATAAAAACATCATTTTTATTTATCCTCAGAGACAAATATTGTTGTGGTTAAGAGTATTTGCTTTTGGACATAAACGGACCTGAGTAAGAGCCTAAATTCACTTTCCTAATCTGTAAAATTGTGCCAAGAATCCCTACTCATAGAGCAATGTGATGATTCCAAGAGAGGGAGCATGAAATATTTAGCACTGGGTCTTAAAAAGATGGTTAAGCATTGGGACCAGCAGTTAGCATAATGGCTGTGTCACCGAACTCCCATGTAGCCGACTGTGGTTCAAGTCCTGGATCCAGTGGCTTAAAGTCATTCCAGGTGCATGTGCGTGTGTGCCCAAGATCCCAAGAGGAGAATGGAGGAGAAGGGATTGTGGATATCCCCCCCTGGGGGGTGATTTCTCGCTTTCTGTCTCTCTGTCTTTCTGACGAGCACATGCGCCCAAAAACCTCTCCAAAAAAAAAAAGATGGTTAAGCATTTACCAGTGTTAAGGAATTGTTATATTACTGTTTTTAATATTTTCATTATTGACTATAAGTAAACATAGAGTGAAATGGCAGAATTTTTTTTTGCTAATAGGAAGCATTTAATACATTATTGTATGATTCATTGGACACTTCTAAACACTTGAAAGAAAGGATAATTCTTCCATTAAAATATGATAAATAATAATTTCAAAATAATATTCCTATATATATTCATATGAATAAGGATTTTACTCTATGTAATATTTATACCCTAATGAAATTCATATCAGAATTAATATATAATAAAAAAGTACTTTTTATAAATAACTTACTCTTGTAGAAAAAGTTGACATGTGATGTGTATAGTATATTTTGGAAGCCCATGATGTTCCCAACCACTCCATTTGACATTTAGTTAATATAACAGAGAGATTCTACTTGACAATGAGGAGAGAGCATTACACAAGTCACTTTGTTTTGCAGATTTCTTGCCAGCTTGCTTTATGTTCATTTAACTTGCTTTTTATAACGACACTGTGCTTGGCAAGATTTCAACCACAAAAGGACCATTCAACTTTGTTATTCCATAACAAAGGCCCTTAGACTTTAAGTAAATAGGATTTAAACAATGATTATCATTCTTAATGCAGTTCTTCCTACATAAACCAAAGAAGCAACAGAGAATACTTTAGATGGAATTTAGGAATTCAAAACTCTTTCCAAGGGGTGAATAATTAAGACCGCATTTTCCTTCACTTCCCAAACAAACTGATGACTTCTGTTACTGATGAGAAGGAAGTTTGTGTCAAACTTGAATTCTTGCTGAGTATAATCAGAAAAGATGGATCTCTCTCTCTCTCTCACACACACACATACACAAACACACACACACACACACACACACACACACACACACACACACATTTTAAAAGGAAATGGAGAGAGATCAGCAGCTGATGTAATGGTTACATCTCTGGACTCCTATGTAGTTGACTGTGGTTCAAGTCCTGGACCTGGCAACTTAAAACTCAAGCCGGCCCTGTGTGTGTGCCCAAAATCCCAAAAGGAGAATGGAGAAAAAGGGATTGTGGTGTGGTCATTCCCCTCTATGGGTGATTTCTTGCGTTCTGTCTCTCTGTCTTTCCAGCAAGCGCAATTGCCTTATAGCAAAATCTCTAAAAAAAAAAAAAAAAAAAAAAAAGAAAAGAAAAGAAAAAGAAATGGAAAAGGGATGATTAGCAATGAGGAATTTAGTAGCAAGACTGAAATTCTGGAGAGGAAAGGACCTCTTAGAGAAGAGTGACCTATCTTTATTCTCTCTTTCTCGCTCTTGCTCTTTTCTTTTTTTTTCTGAAGATTTTTTGCCAGTTCTGGGCATAGTTTAAAATTTTTTGTTGGCCCAAGAAGAGAGTTCCTGCTGGAAGTTAAAGAAACCAGTAGAGTTTTTGTAGTTGTACAAGCTTGGAATGACAAAAATTAAATACTTGAGAGGTCTCAAGCATATGGTTTCTTTTCTCCTCAATGTATTTGCCAAAATGTGAAGGTATCTGTTAGACTAACAAATCTAAGTTTAAAAACAGACGGACTGTCCCACACTCTCTTGGTTCTGGGGAAGTGAAGACTTGTCAGAATCTCAGTTAAAAGCCTTGGAGTGTCTTTCTTTAGGAGCAGGGTTAAATTACAGCTAGACTAGGTCTTATAAAACTGCACCATAACCTCCACTTACCTTAGTCTAGTTGGATAAAGGAGGTCACCCTTCCTCTGAATTTATTAAACCTAGCAGAGGAAATGATGAAATTTTTCTGGCAAAAGATAATATCACCTTGGAATCATTATGTTTTTTTCATTCAGATACAAATGATTAGGTATGCCAAGAAACCTGATCATGTAACTAAAATCAAGAGAAAAATCAGACAAAAACAGTCATGCAGGTGATCTGATATTGTAGTTGAGAGATAACTTTCAAATAACTGTTATTTATTATGCTTGAGAAAATAGAAGAAAGAAAAAGGAATACAGATTAATAGAAAATTTCATCAGAGAACTGGTGAAAAAGCAAATGAAACTTCAGAAATAAACATTACAATATATGAAATTAAATTTCCAACTAAAGGATTTAACCTAGATTAGATATAAAACAAGATGGAACTAGAAGATAGATTAAGAGAAAAAATATATACATAAAGCATATATGGAAAAAGAGAATAGAAATATACATGACTGTGAGGCACAGTGAAAATATATAACATATGTATAATTAGATTGCAAATGAAGTAAACAAAAAGTAAACAAATGAATTAGATGGGTCAGTAAAAAACAAATAATAAGATGGTATGTATCAACCCAATTATATCATTAATTAAACAAATGCAAATAGACTAAATATTATGAGTAAAAGACAAAGATAGTGAGACTAAAGAGCAAAAATTGAAATATATGCTGATTACAAGGAACCATGCCTTAAATATAAGACATTGATTTAATGTAAAGGAAAACACACACAAACTAATTAAAAGAAAGCTTATTTAGCTATGATATTATCAGAAGAAATAGGATTTAAGGTAAATATTATTACCAGAGGGCAAGAGAGTAATTTTATAATGATAAATGAATCTATTCAACAAGAGGGTATTGCAATCCATATATACATGTGCCCAATAATATTTCTTAAAATAAGTATTGATAGAACTAAAAGAAGAAGTATAAATGTGTTAGTTTCATTAAGAATTTAAATATTTGGGGACCGGCAGATGGTGAAGCAGTTATATCACTTGACTCCTACATGGCCGACAGCAGTTCAAGTCCTAGACCTGGTGGCTTGAAAAATCACGCCAGGTGCATGTGCATGAGTGCCCGAGAAATCTAAGTTTAAAAACAGACGGACTGTCCCACACTCTCTTGGTTCTGGGGAAGTGAAGACTTGTCAGAATCTCAGTTAAAAGCCTTGGAGTGTCTTTCTTTAGGAGCAGGGTTAAATTACAGCTAGACTAGGTCTTATAAAACTGCACCATAACCTCCACTTACCTTAGTCTAGTTGGATAAAGGAGGTCACCCTTCCTCTGAATTTATTAAACCTAGCAGAGGAAATGATGAAATTTTTCTGGCAAAAGATAATATCACCTTGGAATCATTATGTTTTTTTCATTCAGATACAAATGATTAGGTATGCCAAGAAACCTGATCATGTAACTAAAATCAAGAGAAAAATCAGACAAAAACAGTCATGCAGGTGATCTGATATTGTAGTTGAGAGATAACTTTCAAATAACTGTTATTTATTATGCTTGAGAAAATAGAAGAAAGAAAAAGGAATACAGATTAATAGAAAATTTCATCAGAGAACTGGTGAAAAAGCAAATGAAACTTCAGAAATAAACATTACAATATATGAAATTAAATTTCCAACTAAAGGATTTAACCTAGATTAGATATAAAACAAGATGGAACTAGAAGATAGATTAAGAGAAAAAATATATACATAAAGCATATATGGAAAAAGAGAATAGAAATATACATGACTGTGAGGCACAGTGAAAATATATAACATATGTATAATTAGATTGCAAATGAAGTAAACAAAAAGTAAACAAATGAATTAGATGGGTCAGTAAAAAACAAATAATAAGATGGTATGTATCAACCCAATTATATCATTAATTAAACAAATGCAAATAGACTAAATATTATGAGTAAAAGACAAAGATAGTGAGACTAAAGAGCAAAAATTGAAATATATGCTGATTACAAGGAACCATGCCTTAAATATAAGACATTGATTTAATGTAAAGGAAAACACACACAAACTAATTAAAAGAAAGCTTATTTAGCTATGATATTATCAGAAGAAATAGGATTTAAGGTAAATATTATTACCAGAGGGCAAGAGAGTAATTTTATAATGATAAATGAATCTATTCAACAAGAGGGTATTGCAATCCATATATACATGTGCCCAATAATATTTCTTAAAATAAGTATTGATAGAACTAAAAGAAGAAGTATAAATGTGTTAGTTTCATTAAGAATTTAAATATTTGGGGACCGGCAGATGGTGAAGCAGTTATATCACTTGACTCCTACATGGCCGACAGCAGTTCAAGTCCTAGACCTGGTGGCTTGAAAAATCACGCCAGGTGCATGTGCATGAGTGCCCGAGATCCCAGGAGAAGAATGGGGAAGAAGGGATTTCAGCGTGGCTATCTTCCCTGGAGGGTGATTTCTCACTTTACCTCTTACTGTGTCTATCTCTGTCTCTGCGTACACTCCTTAAGGCAAAAACTTCTTAAAAAAAAATAATAGTTTAAATATCTGTATAATTTGACCTAACTGGGATGTACAGAACAGTGCATCAAACAACATCCATATTCATATTTATATTCTTTTCAAGTACCAAATAAACTATCATAATTGATGATGTGTTGGATCATTAAGCAATCTAAAATGAATGTCAAAAGACTAAACAATTCAGCATATGTTCTCTGTCTATGATATAAATAAGATATAAGTGAGTCACAAATAAGTAACAAGAAGGGCCCACTTACTTGAAAATTAAGTGATATCCTCCTAAGTAACCAATGGATGACAAGAAAATTATAATATAAATTAGAAAATTTGAGCTGATTGTGACATGCAGGAAAAACAGTGCTCAGACTGAAATTAATAGACATTAATGCACATATTAGAAAAACAATAACGGCTAAAAATCAACAATTTAAGTTTCCCTTTCAAGAAGTTAGGAAATAGGAATAAAGCCCTAGAGAGTAGAAAAAAGGAAACAATATATTGATAGATGAGAAGAGAAATTGATGAGATGGAAAACGAATGTACCATAGATAAATCAACAGAACCAAATTTGATTTCTTAGAAGCAAAGGATATGAACTCTTAGAAAGACTAACCAAGAAAAAAATAGATAAAATACAAATGACCAACATCAAGAGTTAAGTAGGAGGAATCGTTACAGAGCTGACTGATGGTATGAAGAAAATAAAAAAGTATTAAAAGTGACTTCATGAAAGTAAATTGAAAATTTAGAAAAAAAGGGTCAATTTCCAAAAAACTAACTTACCAAAAATGATAGAAGACATAAAAACATTTGAATATCTCTATATTTGTTAAGTAAATTGATTTTGTTACTAAAAACATTACCACAAAAACTGAGATGGCTTTGTAAGTAAATGTTTATAAATATGGAAGAAGTAGCATGATTCTTGCACAAACATTTCTACAGGGGGAAAATACTTCCAAAATCCTTCCATGAAGAAGTTTGGTCTCAATTCTGAACTGACAATATCATTAAAAGAAAGAAAATAGTAATCCCATGTCTTCTATCAGTTTACTGAAAAAAAAAAAAAAACCCTCAAAGTACCAGTAGATGGCATAATGATTAGGTTGCTGGATACGCATGTTGTTGACTGCTGTTCAAGTCCCAGACCCAGCAGCTTAAAACTCATGCTGGGTGTGTGTGCGTGCATGTGTGACCAAAATCCTGAGAGGAGAATGGAAGGTAAGGGGTCGCTCTGTGGCCATTCCCCTTGTGGGGTGATCTCTCACTTTCTGTCTCTCTCTGTCTCCTGGTGAGTGCATGCACCCTATAGCAAATATCTCTCTTAAAAAAATCTCAGAAAAAATATTAGTTAATTGAATCTAGCAACATGACTATAGAATAGCACATGACACATTTATTTCAGGAATGCAAGCATTTTTAATATTAACCAAATATTGAGACCAGCAGTTGGCATAATGACTATGTTGCTGGACTCTCATGTAGTCGACTACGGTTTGAGTCCTGGACCCAAGTAGCTTAAACTCATGCCAGGTGCGTGTGTGTGCGTGCCCAAGATCCCGAGAGAAGAGTGGAGGAGAAGGGATAGTGGCATGGCCATCCTCCTGGGGGGTGATTTCTTACTTTCTCTCTCTGTCTTTCTCTGTCTTTCTGGTGAGTGTGCCCTATAGCAAAAACGTCTAAAAAAATATTAACCAAATATCAGTAAATTTAACTCACCTTATTAAAATATGCAGGAAAAGTGGATAATAAAAAATTTCAACACTAATTTATAATAAAACTCTTAACAAAATGGTAATTAAAGGAAACTTCCTTGAGATGATAAAGATTACAAAAAATAAAAAGCACTATGGCAAATACTATGCCTGTGGTGAAATAGTAACAGATTTTATGTAAAACTGAGAATGAGATATGGAAGCCTATCAAAAGTAATTCTACTCAACACTGAATTGAAGATCTTCATGAGTACACTGGTGGAAAGAAAAATAAATACAAGGTATGTGTATTGAAAAAGGAGAAATAAAGCCTCTTCATTATTTATAGATAGCATGATTTTTGTCAAACATTTAACTGAATTTAGAGGCTATTATACTTAATAAATAAATTTATCAAGAAATTAGGGAACAAGAGAAATGATTAGAATTAACAAGTAAATTTGACATGGTTTCAGGATAAAAGGTCATTTGCTAATATGGATTTTGATTCTTACACACCAGGAACAAATAATTAGAAATTGGCATTAAAAAATAATACCATGTACAATAGCAACAGATAACATCAAATATCTGAAAGTAAATTTTATATAAGATATGAAAGTTAAAACTTACATTTTATTCTGAAAATCTACAATTTATTACTGGGAGAAATTGAACATATAAATAAATGAAGTAATATATCATGTTCATAGGTTGGAAGACTCAATACTATAAAGTATCAATTCTTCCCAAATTGATCTATACAGTCAGTGTGATTACAATGAAAATAACAGCACTTTTTACAGAAATTCGCAAAATGACTCAGAATGTATAGAAAAGTGCAAAGGACCTAAAACAGTCAAAATGACCTTAAGTAAAACAAAGATGGAGGGCTCTCTCCACAAAGCTGAAGACCTATTTTAAAGCTATATGATTAAGAGAAATATTGATGCAAAGATAGATAATAGATCAAAATAGAAAATTTAGAAACACAAGCATACCACAATTGTTTGAAAAAGATGATCGCAATGAAGTAGGG
>NW_006159919.1:2351640-2376118 GCF_000334495.1 Tupaia belangeri chinensis
ATTAAATAACTGCAGATTCACTGGAATAGCCATGTAAACCTTGATCACTACTTCATACCATGTTAAAAAAATCAGTTACAGATAGATTTCAGATCTAAGTATAAGGCAAACCAATATAATTAAATCCAATGCCTCAGCCACCATGCCACCTGCTGGCCCCAATGAGATATTCTGACAATGTTTTATATGGGTATAATATCTAGGTTGTTGAAAAAGTCATAACATGTTTTCCTATGCAAAAATGAGTCATGACGGGAACCAGCAGTTAGTGTAATGGCTATGTCGCTGGACTCCCACGTAGTCGACCGCGGTTCGCGTCCCAGACCCGGTGGCTTAGAACTCACGCCGGGCGCGTGTGCGTGCGTGCCCAAGATCCCGAGAGGAGAATGGAGGAGAAGGGATTGCGGCGTGACCATCCCCCCTGGGGGGTGATTTCTCGCTTTCTGTCTCTATGTCTCTCTCTGTCTGTCTGGCGAGCGCACGCGCCCTATAGCGAAAATCTCTCCAGGAAAAAAAAAAAAAATGAGTCATGACTTTTCCAACAAACCAATATATGTTAATGATATCTGATACTATCTACTGTTAAAAAATTATTCACTCTTTAAGATAATGTAGCATGGGGAACAGCAGTTAGTAGCGAAAATCTCTCCAGGGACTCCCATGTAGTCGACCGTGGTTCGAGTCCCGGACCTGGCGGCTTAAACTCACGCCAGGGGTGTGTGCATGTGTGCCCAAGATCCCGAGAGAAGAATGAAGGAGAAGGGATTGCGGCGTGACCATCCCCCCTGGGGGGTGATTTCTCGCTTTCTGTCTCTATGTCTCTCTCTGTCTGTCTGGCGAGCGCACGCGCCCTATAGCGAAAATCTCTCCAGGAAAAAAAAAAAAAAAAAAAAAAGATAAACTAACATCAAATGTAAAGACTGCAATAAACAAGAATATCCCTATTTAACACCATTTTGATATGGCCCTTTAAACCTGTTTAATGGAAGTCTGAGTGACAGTAACTGCAGGCAAAATCAAGTGTCATATCATTAGATATGATAAAGTCCTTTGTATAATTCTTCTAAAACTTATGAATGATGTTTTACATAATAATTTTAGAAATTAATAGAAGTTACTCAAAGTAAATACATTAACAAAGTAAATTGATTAATAACATATTCTTTAGAATAAGGAAATATAATCAATCAATTACATTCTACTTGTTCTATTCATTTGATATTTTTCTTTTACTTCTCTTTAAATAAAATTTCAAAAATGATTTTAAAAACCCACAAAGAACATATTGATGACCTGAAACAGACAAATGATTTTTAAATAAAACATATAAGTATATGCTCTAAATATCAAATAAAATTTTTATGCATTGGACTATATTAAAATGAAGAATTTCTATTTTCTTAAGAAAATAAAAAGGCAGGCCAGCCAGTGTCATGGTGGTTAGAAGAGCTGGTGGCAACTGAGATCACTGCACAGTTCAAGTGTTTGTCCTGGTGTCTTGAAAAACATGCTCAGCACATGTGCATATGTGCCCAAAATCCTGAAGGGAGGGAGAAATGGAAGAGAGGGAATGCAGCGTGTTCATTTCCCATGGTGGAGTGCTTTTTTACTCCTCCCCACTTCTGTCTGTCTCTCTCTAGCAAATTTAAAAAGAGAGAGAGGAGACAGAGAGAGAGAGAGAATTAAAAGACAAGGTAAGCTACTAAGTAGAAGAGAATATTTTTCAATACATATGAATACATAAATATTTTTAACACAAAGGACTCGTATCCAAAATATATAAAGGACTTTTGCAAATCCATAAGAGAAAACACGATTCAATGTATTTAATGTTCAAAAAGTTTATATAAAGTTTATATTTATATCAGAAACAACTGAGCTATGGTGTAAGAAATAGAATATTGCTACCCTTGTCTGGGCTAGTGACAGGAAGAGGCCATACAAGGAACTCCTGGCTTCTGAAATCATTCTTTTTCTTCTTCTTGGTATTGGATATACAGATACATTCAGGCTGAGAAAAATAATTGCACTTTGTGTAACTTTTTTAGACATGTTACACTTAAATAAAACACTAAAACACAATGCAATGCTCCCACGTATAAATCTGCTTGTTACCAGCATGCTCTAGAAGAAAGGATAGCTCCTTGTGGGCAAATATCTCTCCTGTGCTTCCACTACTTTGAATGCTGTGGTCAGTGACCATAAATACATCATACATCAATAAAAATTAGTTTGAGCAAGAGTTTACAATATGTGTGTATTTACTTACACATGTATTCATGAACATTGTAAAACATACGTTTGGTACATTGTGGGATCCTATGCACATCTGTTGTACATAATGAACAGATGACCACAATAAATGTGCAAGGAATGAAATAAAGATAAGCAATATTTTAAAAAATAAGTATTTTTTAATGTTAGTCATATAAAAGTCTGTGGATTTTTCTCCTTTAAAAGGCAAGAATGTGAAAGTGTATGGGTCAACATAATTAGGTCCTCATTGCGTTTACCTCCTACTGTATCACATGATGAGCTTATACTAGGAATGAAAGTATTCCGCACAGCCATTTACTTATTTACTTGTAATTGCATTATGTGTGCTACCTTAAATCTTCAGCTTCTTTGAAAAATTTTCCCAAGCACTTGTCCATTTCATGAGGGGGAATTTAATTCAAGCTATACAATAGAAGTTACATATTTATTTAGCCAGACACACGATGTAAATTGTAATTCATGGCAACATTTCAAAGTGGTTCTCAGGGAACATATACTTTTCTATCAATGACACATGATACTTGATCAGTGTCAATACATAAATATAGTGCCTCTAACATAATGTATTCTTTACTTTATGATAAAAGGAGTAATGCAGAAATTCTAATATTTTCTTCTGCTTTCTGCAAACTGTCATGACAGTACTAGAAATACATATACTTCTTTATAGATAAATGAAGTCACTTTTTTTTTCTTTTTCTTTTTTAAATGGAAAAGTCCTTACTGGTTTTGCTTCTGTGAGTGGCCACAACCAGGAGAAAAGGGAGGTGAACCAGCTGGCATGGGAAAGATCTTCTCTACAACATTCCATTTATACACCGAACTAAACAGACAAGCACAGAATAACTATTGTGGTTGAAAGTTGTTAGCATGGGAAAGAGAAGGAACAGATGAGGAGTAGGGGTGTTTTTTTTAAAAAAATATTTATTTATTTTTATTTTTTTATTTTTAAAATTTTTTGGAGAGGTTTTTGCTATAGGATGCATGCGCTCGCCAGACAGACAGAGACAGAGAGACAGAAAGCGAGAAATCACTCCCTGGGGTGATGGTCACGCCGCAATCCCCTCTCCTCCATTCTCCTCTCGGGATCTTGGGCACGCACGCACATGCGCCTGGCGTGAGTTTTAAACCACCGGGTCTGGGACGTGAACAGTGGTTGACTACATGGGAATCCAGTGACATAGCTATTATGCTAACTGCTGGTCCCTAGGGGTGTTTTAAAATATGTATAGACTCTCCCACCCCCACCTGGGAAGAACTTGGTCTGCTTCAACCCAAGAAAGAATTAGAAGACAAAAAATGCTTTGGGAAGAACCATCAGGAATAAAGGAAAGAAAAAATTACGTAGTTGGTGTGGGGGCTGTTTGGCAATTGGGGTGAAAGAATTTTCCTCCTACTGGGATTCCCCCAGTCTCTCCTGTCTGGCAGGATGGGTTCCCCAGCCTATCAGGTCTCAAAAGAAGAGGGCAGCCTGCAAACCCCAAGGGTAGGTCTGTGGCTGCCAGATGCTCCAGACAGGCGGCTGGAGGGGATCACAAAAGTTTGTCCTCTGGAAAGATGCATTTCCTCACAGCTTCTCTGCCAGGGTGCAGCAGTCCTCCACCTCCCTGTAGCAGTTTGCTTGTACTTTGTGCTTGATCCCTGTCAACTTCTTGATGGTGTCCTTGTAGCTGGCAAAGATCATTTTGCTCTTAAAGGGTGAACACTCAAGGGTCCAGAAGATGAACACCAACCAGGTCCCCCTTCTTGTTCTCCTTATTCTCACAGGTTGTGTCATAGAGGGCATAGCAGAAGTCTTTGTCTGGCATCATCTTGACAAAGGTTGTGTAGAGGTCTTTGACAGTCTGGCGCACATCACCTACCAGTATCTCCTTGCCCTACTCCAGGATAACGTTCTTGTTCCCACTCAGGAAGAAAAGTACTGCCTTCTTGCATTTCTTTACCTCCTTTGGTGCTGGGGACTTGGGCACCTTCATTTCATTGAACACTTTGATGATGCCATCAAAGACAATCACACCAGAGGCAATGATTCTGGAAACAAAAGTTTTCAGACACACAAGGGGGAAGGGCAAGAAGAGCTATGGCAGCTGCTGCTGGGATGACTGAAGTCACATTATTTTTCTTACAAATCTATAACTAGAGTCAGTGCAATCACCACTGAGACTAGGAGGAAGTGGACAGCTCCAATGTGAACTTGACTGAACCCCATCAGTAGGCTAACAGTGATCAAGGAGCTAATATAATGCTTGCTGCACTATTAGTCCACTATACAAAAAGTAAGGTTTTCATGAAATCATTTCTTTCTCTAAATTTTTAGAGAAGAACAACAAAACGGACGTCTGAGAGACCTGTTCTGGTCTAGTTCTGTCCTTCCCTCATTCCGACTTTTTAAAAAAATATTTATTTAAATTTATTTATTCATTAGTTTATTTTTAGTTTGACCAGAGAGACAAAGAGAGAGAAAGACGGAAAGTGAGAAATCAAGTCACAAGGTCTGAGGCTTGAACCATGGTTGGCCATGTGGGAGTGTCAAGCACCTTTACCACCACGCCACCTGCTGGTCCCCCTTTATTCTGTCTTTACCTTAACTTTCTTCTTGGCCATGATACTTTGACTTTTGGGGTCAATTTCATCCAATAGAAGATGAAGGATTGATAATAAGTAACACTAAGGCTCCTTCAGTTATAAAATATCTTATGACCCAAACTATGTCTGGTACTCACCTCACCAAGTTCCTAGGTTGAGGTCCTTGCTGCCAGTACCTCAGAATGTGACTGTGCACAGAGATATGGCCTTTAAGGAGTAATTAAGGTAAAAAGAGGTCTTTAGGGAGGTCTTAATTTGACTAGTGTCTTTTTAAGAAGAGGAGACTAGGACACAGACATACACAGAGGGATGAATATGTGAAGACACAGGGTGAAGGTGGCCAAGGAGAAAGGCAGAAGAAGAAACCAACTCTGCCAACACCTCAATCTCAGATTTCCAGCCTCTGGAATTGTGAGAAAATAACATTTTTTTTTGTTATTTAAGCCACCCAGTGTATGGTACTTTCTATGGCAATCTTAGCAAATTAATATAGTAAATAAACATGAAGTTTATTTATAAACCAGAATATTGTGTGCTTATAGTTGAACTTCACTTTAAAAAATATCCTGAGTCTAAATGATCCTCACCAAATAACTGAACTCAAAGGAGAAGTGACTAAATTTATTATCAGCACCTAGAAATAAATATTTGAATTTTCTTGTTTTGCTTGACAGAAATTATACTTTTCTCTCCTACTACGTGCAGAATTAAGCTATGAATGTATAAACTTTCCTCTTACAAACATCATACCATTAGATAGGTTAAATAGTATTCACAAAAAGCCAAGAGAATTCAAAGGTGTTGCAGTTTTATTATTACTGTTTAATATTTATGGCTTGTCCAAAGCTATGTGAGAAGACTATACATACTGCTTTCTGGTGTGATGCCCATGTGTCATTTGATAAAAATATTTCTTTTCTTGTTTGGTCTCCAAAGACTTTCTCAAAAGGAAAAAAATATAGAAAGAAAGGAAAACAACTACCTTATCAGAATGTATAACAACCTGATTAGTTTCCATTCCATTTATGTCCTAGTAACTATTTTCAAATAAAACATCTGGTGTCCAGATAGGATGGCAGTAAATCTGAGAAACTGAAAGACTATGAAACACCAGAAAGGTTGTTCAATCAAGGAGAATGTACTAAGGTAGTTAATTGGACTCTCCTTGTCTTTTTGATGGTCCAAGACTGTTTTGAGAAGTTAACGAAAAGAAAAGCATATGTAAGAAAATGTGTTAGTAGTACTAAAGCTCTTTGCATAATCCATTTAACAAATCACTTCTTTTAAATTCGATATACTGTCAAATGAAGGAAATGGATTTGGGCAAATGTTCAAAGAATAATTTAATCTCCTGCTTCATTTTAAGGAACAGCAGACATGTAAAATAGGCAACAGGGGAAGGGGAGGTATTTTGGACCCTAGGCTCTGGTTGAAGTTTTAAGTTTCCTCTTTAGGGTTAATCCACTAATTTTGTTGTTTGGAAATATGTAAAGGAATAAATATTTCCTTAGCCTATGGGCTCATTTATAGACGGAGTATGGGAATAGCACTAGGGGACTTTCAAATTGACTCTCATCAAGGCTAACACAGGCATGTTACAGGCATGGGGATAGATGACGGATGGAAAGCAGATAATCTGTGTTTTTCACCTGCCTTTTCAACAAAGAAAGTTCTGCTTCTGTTGTTGAACTCGAAGATTTTCTTCACGTAGAGTATTTCAAGAACAAAACCACTTTGGGACTGGTTTTAGAATTGTTTTTGGTTATCTGAGCAGAATCTTGTGCTTAGACCCAAGGAATTGAATAACTGTAACTTCTTTCTGTGATATAGCAAAGATTCCCCCCAAAGCTTCATGCTTTATCAGGCTCCTATGTTTTTTCTTCCTGAGAGAAGTGCTTTTCTCCATGTTTTAAAACTGCCTACTCATTTTGCTAGCCTCTTCTTATAATATTCAGATCTAAGTGTGGATTATCCTCCTACATCAAAAAGAGGCAGATTCTTGTCATCACGGGAATATTAAAATGATTGACAAGTAGTACAATTGGTCCCATCTTTTCTATGCGGAATGTCTGCCCTCTGAAGGTGAATATGAAGAGACAGCTCTCTTCTGTCCCAATTCTATCCACCACTTTTTCTCAGCAGAGAGAAAAACAAACTGGTTGTTTTGGGTTTGTGTACATGTTTGATGTGGGTCAATGATTTGTAACCTCACCAGTTCACATACCAGAGATTAGGCACCTGGAAAGCCTACCCATGACGAGACACATCTGAACCTAGGAATTCACTCACTCAACATTTACCTATGGAATGTTATTACTTTGGGATACAATGACTAATCTGACCAGCTCAGACCTCAAGGAACTTTCAGTTTATAGGAATAAACAGACCCACAAACAAATACTTAGTTCATAGGAACTAATCTCGCCTCATCTACGTAGATTCACAGGTTATCATAGCTAAATAGAATCTCTGCTTTTCCTGCTTGGTGGAGAGCTGTTCAGTTTAAATAACTGTTACAAAGAAGATTAGGAAACTTCCCGTGGGGTGTAATCCTATGCCTAATTTACAAGGGTAGCTTGGTCATTTCTCAACCTGAGATTTAATCATTTAACTTGGCCAGCGAGGCAATAATACATATTAAAATTATTTTCTTGCCCCATTATAAAGTGGATCTGGAATTGTATTTCTCTTAAGGTAAGATATTCTACTAAGAAATTGCATGTGGCAATGAGCATCTCCAGCCTGATCACTATGACTTAAAAGGATGAAGAGTGTAATTGCCATCACAGAAAAGAAGTAGTTAGTTCTGGAGAATGCCTAGGGACTGACGCAGTAACTCCATGAAGTTACCTGTGACCTGGGCCCCTTCTAACTTACTGCTCTGCCATCCTTAGCTGGCTTCTCTCTCAATGTCTTAATATTATTACTGAAAATTCCGCCATGATGTCCACTTTCCATATAGAGGAAAACGGGGAAAGGCAAAGGGCAGTGGGGGTTTTAGAGCTGCTTGCAATCTCTTTAATGAATCTCTATGGAATGCATATCCAGCAATACTTGTCATATTATTGGTCAGGACTCAATGTCAGCATTATACCTAGCTGCAAGAGAAGCTGGAAATACATTTTTTAAAAACCTAAAATGTTTTCTGCTCAGAACAAAATTGAAGTTTTGTATTTAGGAAAGGAAATTTTGGGGATTGGTGGGTTACTGGTAACCTTGGTTATGGATGTCTTGATGATCTTAATGATGTCACCCTTTATCTTTCTTCTTTTGCTGCATAAGCTATAGGAACAGTCAGATGCTCATGGGAAATTCTCTATTTTCTAGAAATAAAAAAGCAATGCAATTTCATTCTGATACTTAACCAGACTTTTCTTCTTACTAAAGTAACCATTCAAAAGATACATTATTATATTTTAATGTGTATATTCCCCCTCAAGTATCACCCCATTTAATAATACCCAAGTTTTGTCTTTATTTCTTAATTTAATCAAAGTAGGAAAATAATTACCTCTCCATTGAACAGAGTGATTTTATAGACTGATTCTTTTATTATTAAAGAATTATTTTATACCAATACAAATTTAAAAATATATCTCTTGGCATTAAATGCAGTGGCTTTTTAGTAAGCTTCCAAGGTTCATCTGTGGTCTGACATTATGACTAAACATGCAAAGCTAAAAATACAGGTCTTATATGGAAAATGTTAGTTAATAAGGGATTTGAGAACACTTACCAAGAAAATTAGTGCTTCCATTTGATAGATAAAGAACTGAGACACCATTTGGTTAAGTGATTTCTTCATAGGCAAAGATGTATCAGTGATAAAGCCAAAAATAAAACTCAGGATTCCTGACTCCTGATCCCATAGCATAATAATTGAAGAACTGAGTAAATTAATATATTGCCTTCAGGGCCTGTAGATTATAAATTAATAAAGTCAATATAAATTAAAATTCAACAGAGATACATGATTGTTGTCTTAGGCATTAAAGCTCTTAGATTTTATCAGCAAAAATGACTAAGGTCTTAAAAATGAACCACTATTCAGAATTAATAACTACTTGTTGAAAAGACTAAGTACTTTATTCATTCATTTATTCTCATATAGAACATTTGGAGTATTGTGCCAGGGTTGGATATGTGTAGATGAATGACATTCTTTGCTCTAGAATTCACCATTTAGCTGAAAATGTAGAGATATAAAACAGATTGACTATATAATTCTATATATTATATAATGTAGGTATAAACAGAGTGCTGAGAGAGAATGTATAGGAGAAGATATGGTAACTCACCTAATGGAGCAATTCAGAAATAAAAAAACAAAAACAAAAACAAAACCTTCTCAGGCATGTGGGTCAGCAAAGATAAACAGAGGAGAAGAAGTTGAAGAGTTTTCTAAGCATGGGATAAGAATTGCTGGGGCAATTCTTGTAGGATTCTGAATGCTCTAAGAAAGATGCAGAAATCTGATAGATTGATATAAAACTATTAACTATTAGCTTTTGACATAAAGCTATTAACTTATAAAATCTTGTTTAGGGCCTGGTCCTATAGTGAGAGAGTTAGCCCTGTGCACAGGGAATCAGATCCTGTATGTCCAACTCCAGTACTTACCCCAGCCTGTCTGCTTGAAAAATACCAGGTGTGTATGCATGCATACCCCAAATCCTGATGGGATAGAGAAAAAAGTATTGTGACATGACCACGCTTCATTGGGTGTTTTATTTTCCCTCTTTGTCTCTCTCTCTTTCTTTGGTAAGTGTGCTCTCTGACCAAAAAGAAAAACAAAACAAAAAACAGAAGCAAAAGAAACACACAAAAGTGGATTACTTAATAAGGTTTAGATGGGCAACGATGAACTCTTTAATAACTCAAGAAATGGACTTACCCTTTTGATCACAGATAGCACCAACTCCTTCCTATAGAGAGTGCTCCTATAAAATTTACGTTAGAAAGTATAGACAAGTCGTATGCTCTACATGGAAGGGTGGCTTTCAAAAGGAGGGAAGGAAGGGTATAAGCTAGGCATACTTATTTCTCTACTCCAAACTTGCCTATGAGATAAATCTTTCCACTTCCCCAGGGTAAGTTTAAACCAGGGATTATAGAGGCAAGAAGTATACTAATGGATCTCCCTCCACATGCAAAGGCACAATTATGAGAGGGAATAAAATACTTCTCTCAAATAAGACTGCATGTAATTTTTTTTTTTTTGAGAGGTTTTCACTATAGGGGGCGTGCGCTCGCCAGACAGACAGAGAGAGACATAGAGACAGAAAGCGAGAAATCACCCCCCGGGGGGATGGTCACGCCGCAATCCCTTCTCCTCCATTCTCCTCTCGGGATCTTGGGCATGCATGCACAAGCGCCCAGCATAAGTTTAAGCCACCGGGTCTGGGACACGAACCATGGTCGACTACGTGGGAGTCCAGAGACATAGCCATTAGGCTAACTGCTGGTTCCCTGATTGCATGTAATTTAAGATACTTGAGAGATAAGAAAGTAAGAACTTTTTGATATGGAAAATATCAAACATACATAAAAGTAGAGACAATGATTTGATCAGTTCCAATGTATCCATTATTCAGTCTCAACAATTATCTGCGTTTTGCCATATATAAGTTTCTATATTTTAGTTACTGGAAAATAAAAAATTGCATCAGAATGACATTGATGGATAATAATTATATGTAAATCAAAAATTACAATAAAAATGAATGGATGTATTGCCTGTTAATGTACAATATTAAATGCAGCAGTCAGTTGGTTTCTATGGACTTATTCTGGTCCATATGGAAAGGTTATTCTCATTTGTCTCTCACCTCTGTTCTCTCCCCTATCTCTGCTTCCTCATGCATCTCTATCTCAAAATATTTTCTAATGTAGCAAAGTTTGAGATTGATTACCCTCTAGTAGCAAAAACACTGGTGCCAAGAATCTAGTCAATTAGTAACAGTAAAACAATGTTGACTAAGGATTTCATGTCATGACTCAGAGAGAGATTAAAATGTCTATTCTGTTTTATTGGTGCCAAGGAATAATGGATTGGTAGAATTGTAAGGAAAATAGGATTTCTAAGCCATCTAAATCACCTCTTCAAAATATTTCAAATGCTGAATCTGCTGAATAAATGCAGTTTTGGGGACTTCATTCCTATAACATTATTAGACCCAACCCTATTTTCCCTTATAGGTGTAGTGTTCTATTCTACGGGCACAGAACAAATAGGCAACCCATCAAGTATTTTCCAGCCCTTCAAGTATTTTAAGATAGCTTACATTTCTCCCCTTAGCTATATCTTCTTTCGTTTGAACATGAAATGCTTTCAGCTATTTCCATATTGGGATATTCCCCAGAATTATCAGAATGGTTGGTTATCTATTCTGGATATACTCTAGCTTGTTCAGTATACCACTTAAAATGTAATTCTTGGGGGGTAGTGGTGAAGGCACTGGACTCCCACATGGCTGACCACAGTTTAAGTTCCAGAACCAGAAGCCTGAAAATCATACCAAGCCTGTGTGCATGTGTACCTCAAATCCTGAGAGGAGAATGGGAGAGAAGGGATCGCAGCGTGGTCATCCCTCCTGGGCGGGTAAGGGTGCGGGGAGGGGTGATTCCTTTCCATCTCTGTCTCTCTCTGGGTTGTGCAAGTGCCTATGGAAAGAAACTTAAAAATAAAAAGTAATTCCTGAAACTGAATAGTTTACTATTCATAAACATATTGAAAATCTTTAAAGCCTAAGAAGAGATAACATTAGTAAATAAAACGAATTCTCTGTCCTCAAGAGTCTGAAAGGAGGATTATTGCCTTTGTGTAAAGTTTCTTTTTCTTTTCATCACTCCCTCCTTTTTTTAAACCAGTGTCAGCACAATTTATATTAAATCTGTGGCCAAATAAAATGATAAACTTTTCTCATGTAAACTGGACAAGAAAGCAGATTTTTCTACCTTGTCCTTGATCTTTGGAACTTAAGCAAAAATTTTTATATTTATTCTCATTAAATTTCAGCCTGACTCATCTATTGAAAGCTTTTTAAGTCCACTTAGAAGAATTGATAATATTTTTTGCAAAATTTGATAGACTCATTCAATCCAAGTCATTGATAAAAATTTGAGTGGGATAGAGGCCTGCAAATTTTTCTCTAGAAATACTACTTCAAATGGGTATTGTAGAGTGAGCTGATGATTTTTGGCACTCATTTGTTAAAACGTAGGAGTTCTAATAGCGATCACTGTATTTTCTTTGGATTCGTGTTATTTACCACGGAAGAGTTGGATTTTATGTCATCATCTCTGGTTTTCAGATTGTGCTTCTGGCCATAAGAGAGTAACAGGACTGGATTTATCCTTCTATAGTAACTCAGCAAAACATAAAAAGTATATGAAACAACCATTCATAGACATTAAACAATGGGTAGAGGAGGAGATGTTGATCAGAGTTTGGGGAAACTATTCACATTAATCAAATATACCCCTTGTTTTAATGAAGCAGTCTTGAACGCCAGCAATGTTTATTATGAGTGAAGGCATTAGATCCTGATTGGGCATTAAAGTGCTTGCTACTTTTCTAGAAATATTTGCTCAGAATTTATGATTCAGCTCACACATGACCCCTTTACTCAAAGGTATCCTGACTCCTGCTTTTGGAAACCATCTTTTCTTTCTCTGACTTATTCTACTTTGTGTCATGGTTATGTATGCAGATACCTCATCTTCCCATTTCACTTAAAATTTCTTGACTAACAATATTAGCAACAGCTATAATTATTGATAATTTAGTATTTAGGTGAGTTCTAGGCACTCACCTAAGTTTTTTCCATATATTTAATTTGTTAATCAGGATCTGACCTGTCATGTTCTGTATCCCGTGATAGAGACAGGTACTGCCATCCTCATTTAACAGATCAGGAAACTGAGATTTAGTCACTTATCCATAATTCTACAGCAAGTCAGAGGTCATTGTAATCTTTAAACCAGGTTTTCCTGTCCATTCTCCTCCTCCTCCTCCTCCTCCTCCTCCTTATTCTTCTAAGGTTTATGCCACAAGGCACATATGCCCACCAGAGAGAGACAGAGAAACAGTGAGAGGGAATCCCCGGGAGGGGATACCCATGCCACAATCCCTTCCACTCCATTCTCGTGGGATTTTGGACATGTGCACACAAGTGCCTGGTGTGATTTTCGAGCTAATGAATTTGGGATTTGAACTGAGGGTGGCCATGTGGGAGACCAGTGCCTTAACCAGCATGCTACCTGCTGGTTTCTGTCCCTAATTTTTAAAAAACTTTCTAGTATTTCTGCCACCTTGCAGCTCATATTCTCCATTCTTCACAGTACTTTGAACATAGTAGGCTCTTAGTAAATATTTGTTGACTCAAAGTATTCCATTGTGTCTGGATGAATTTTAACAGGGGACTCCAGCAGGTGTAGCCTGGACTCACAGGGATGCATCTTTTTGTAAACAGAATAGCACATACAATTTAGGCCAGGAGTGGAACAAGAGACATTTTCCAGTTCCCTCCAATTACACATATGGGGTCACAGCCTATTCTACCTAGACCTAATTCTGAGCCTGCTGATGAGATAGCTGCAGACCATCTGTCTTGTAAGGTTAGATCTCTTCAGGCATCCTGGAAGCTCTTGCTTCCTTAATCTTAGAAACCTCAGGCAGCATGTTAATTATAGTGCACAGATTTGTGCATTTTGAATTCAAATGTTTTTAAAAAATGCAAGTTTGAAATAATAATAAAAAACTCCTGAACATCAGGTCATAAAGATTGTTCTTAATGTAATAGAAATGTGATGTGATATAGATGCAATGTAATGTATCATCATTAGCTGAATGTCAGAGTTGAAAGTAATGAGTCATCCTAAAAAGTCTTTGATTCCATGGAGTATATTTATTTATTCGGCTTAAGAACTCAACTTTGGTATTTAAATGGACACAGTTTATGGATCTATTATTAATGATACTATTAAACTCTTCAAGCTGACCAAATTCAGCTTTCTGTTTTGATTTGGTTCCTCCTATTTATGCTTTATAGATATTATGGTCTTTTACTTCTTTTCAAAAAATAGAATGAATAATCATTTAGGCAATTTCACTGAAAGAATGTCAGAATTTTCACTCATTATAGAAAACAAAATTTCAACTCTTTGTTCCTTCTAAAATGATGATGATATTGGAAACATACCTATTATTTGTCATTTTTAACATTTTACCATTGAATTCTAAACGAATTAACACTTTATAAAGATCTAAACTATGGATCACTAATGCAGTATGATAAAGTATTTTTGTGTTAAAGGAATCACCAATAAGATATTCTGATGAATTTATCACTGCAAGAATCCAAATTTCTTATTCCAAATGGTCTTTCAGAGTTCTATCACCAAACTAAAGTCTTCCATGAATATGAATTATGTGTGATCTTAACAAGACTTTTTTCTCTAATTGGAAAATTTAATTTGATTAAAATGACAATTCCACACATATATTTATTTCCATTTGAACCTATAAATGGTCTAAAAATGTTTTCAGAATGTTAAATGAGGCCATAATGAGTTTCTTATGGTTGAGTAAGAATGCACAAATTAGTATTATAACATCACAATTAACATCTATTTTGACTGGGTAAAATTTTGCCAAATTTCCCTTTTTGCTTTTGAACAATGCAAAAAATAGTTTTGTGATAAAATAGGAAAAGAAGCCTCACTTGCAGTCAGAGAGATTGCAACGCTCAAGGATTTTATTTTTTTAAATTAAGTAAATATACTCCCTCCAGGGGATATAAAATATACAAAAGGATCTCTCTAATTTTTTGACCACATGTGAAAATAAAGTCAATATTCCCTGCTCATCATCCATTTCTTACAAGACCTTCACATTTTCTGCAGCTATTTATGGATGGGCATTTCTTTGCAGATCTTGAACAGGCAAAGTAGAGCAGTTACAGTTTCCTGCACTTTGTGTATCTAGTTGGGTAACATTTTTATTGCTTTTTATTTACTGTAATCTTACTTATTACTGGAAATGAACCATAGACCTTCAAGTTTATCATCCAACTTAAATCAGGCCTCTTTATACATGTTTAATAATATTTATTTGGTAAAGATAATGACCGTGAAGAAAAAGGTCTATAACCATGTTGAGTGGTTTTATTAAATATGTGTTCTCAGATATGAGCATAAGAATAAGTCAAAATTCCTTGAGAAGCACTAGAGTTTAGTCCCTTGTGCAGGTCTACTCTCCTCTTGTGCTGTTACCTCCTGTTTTCTCATTTTTGAAATAAGGTTCAGCTTAATGCTTTTTTAGCTACCTCTTGTATCCTAATGCTAGACGAGATTTACCTTGTTGAAAAGCAACTAACATAAATCTATAGAATATATAGTCCTTATAAATCCTATCTATTGGTCTTCTGAAATTATGGTAATGGAGAATCAAAATGGTTTCAATGATTCCCTTTAAGAATGCTCTCTTAATATAGGCCTCCAACACACTCATTTTTATTATTGATCCTAGTGCTTTTACCATGCTGTTTTGCTAACATAAAGACTGTATTAAGAGTGATTTGCGACAGAGTGGCCACAGAGTCCCTATGTTTGAGATTGTGTCCTCTGCTGATAATTAAAGCTATCAGAGGCTGATTTAATATATTCAAACCGTCTTACCCAAGGAAACTGTTAGCTAATTTTGCCCACTCTGGGTGCCAGAAATTCTGATATTAATTATCAGGTAGAGTTGACTTAATCCAAATATCTTCATATCTGGAGCCAATTTGTTATAGTAGGATGATGAAAACATTGCTAATAATGAGAACAGAAAAATGACAATATTTTGATTTTGTAATATAGGGCATATATAAAACACTTTTATTTGTATAAAATATTTTATTTAACTTGTATAGCTATTCGGTGACACATGTAAGTACACAGTATTGATGCAGCATCTCTTAAACTAGCATTAGTTCTCAATCCAGAGGAATTCGATAGCCCTTATCTGCCATTTTTATTTTGTTTTTAAGTTTATTTATTGAGAGGAAGAGAGCGAGAAAGACCTTGGCAGAGTCTTGCAACACTACAGTCCTCCCTCTAGCCTTCCAAAGAGCCAGGATTAGAGATTTGCAGGTGTGTCCACTGTGTTCAGGTCCACCCAGAATCTGGACCTTGCACCTTCCCATGTGACTCCAGTATCCTGGCTGCACCACTGTGGCTGTGCCCATTTTCTCCTTTCTCTGTATTCTAAAGATTTAGTGAATCCTCATAATTTTATAATCAAGTGTTTACTACAGCCCTAAGTTATCTATGTTATGGTAGAATGGATAATTATAATAATGCTTTTCATGTATATATTGTTTGACAATGTATAGACATTTTTAGCTATTTTGCTACATTTTTGCAATACACTTGCTATTTTATTACTTTTTAAAAACAGTATCCATATCGTAAACTAACTTGGATAAGGAAATCTATGAATGATCAAGATGATTTTAGTTTGAATTTGAGCCATTTGCTTAAAGAAGTAGATAAAAGAATAATTATTAAGTAGTGATGTTTTAATTAATTTAGAACACAGATTGAGTTCCTACTAACTCATGAGAGTGCCAAGATGAGTGAGACATTTGCCCAAAACTTCAATTTGCTATGTGTCACGTATTCTAAGAATTTTCCACCTTATTTACTATCACATAGCATGATGGAATACCTTCTAATCAACCAGAATGGTGAATTCGTTTTGTCATATTCATGTAACAATCCATTCCCTCACTACTAAAGATATAGAAAGAGTATGTAGTTCCACCATGGATAAGTTAACAGATATTCATGCAATCATTGGATCATAGCTTTAAGAGTTGGGAGAGAGATTTTAGGAGTTGACTAGTGACCAGCACAATTGTACGGCATTTCCGATAATTGCATTTGAGAAGCATTCATACTATCTCAAGGGAGCCAATTATTTTGCGGGACAGTACTACTTGTTAAACCAACCCAAATCTATTCCCCTTTGATTTCATTGCAGATATTAACTCCTCCCATTAAAGTATCACAGATGGAGTTGGTCTTATGTTCATATGATTACTTTTAAAATATTTAAACATTGCTATTTGGTAATCCAATTTCCAGGATGGAAATTTTCAACTTCTTCAGGTCTTCTCCTAAATTGATTTTCAGTTCTTTATCCTAGGTCAGCCTCCTCTGGATGCACCCCGCTTTGTGAATGTCCTGCTAGAATGTAACATTCAGCTATGGTATGACCAATGACGAAAACAGTGGAACCATAATATCTCCATAATTGGGTTAAGATTTTTCTATTAAGGCAACCTACAATTGAATTAATTCTTCTAGTTTCTGCAGCACATTGTTGGTTTATAACAAGCTTATTGTCTAACACAGCCTCTAAATCTTTTTCACATGAACTGTTTGTTGACAACTGTGGTTTATCCTCATCTTTAATTTATGAAATTGACTGTTTTAAATCAAACTCAGGGTTTTTATTACCTAGTCTTGGGTTAAAAAAAAAGATGTTTTTTATCTATTATTTTGGGGACAATTGTTTACTCTGTTGCATGTGCAGAATCCCTTTGGAGAATAACTTTGTCCCTGCTCTTAGTCTTTGGACTTGGATAGGACACTCCCCCCAAAAACTTGGAAAAAATCAAACCATTAAATCACACATTTTCCACTAACTTTTGAAAGATTCTTCATATACTTATTCAATTTAAGGAAGAAACAAGCTGGGAGAGTTAACTCAATTCCACATATTTGTCAGAAATCTTGATTGCATGTGACAGAAGCCATGTTTAAGGTAACTTCAGGAAATGAAATGTCTAGGGGTAAATCGATTCAGGCATAGTTGGACCCAGCTGCTCTAATAGTGCAACCAAGCGACAGACCCTTTCTCTATCTTGATGTTGCTGTGATTGGTGGACTGGTCTCTGGGATCCATTATGGGCACATGTCCCAAATCAGGGCAATGTGCATCAAACCTCAGACTTTGAGGAGAACTCTTGGGCAAAGGGGTCATTCTTTCCACGTGGTGGTTGAGCTGGTAGAATGTAAGCCTAGAGATGCTAATGCCTTATTTGACCTCACTTGAGAAAACTTGCCTGAAAAGAAGTACACAGGAAAGCAGAGCCAAGGTACAGAAAGATATAGTCTGATACTCGGTTGCATTATTTGAGCGACTGGATCCAACAGTGTGAATCGATTTACCTACTGGATAATTTGTGTTTTGAGAATAACTTAAACTGGGCTTCTATCACTTGTAATCAAGAGTTCTGACAGGTATGTGGGCTTTAATTAACTCTCCTAGCTTTGTATTTTCCTTAAATTGAAAAAGTCTTGGTGGAGGGATGTCCTCATAAAGTTCATGGAAGATACATATTATTAAAAAGTGCATGGGACTTGCAGATGGCAAAATGGTTGCATTACTAGACTCCCATGTGGTTGAATGCAGTTTGAGTTCCGGACCTTAAAACTCAGCCAGGCATGTGCACGTGTGTGTCCAAAGTTCTGAGAGGAGAATGGAGAAGAAGGGATTGTGGCATGACCATCCCCCTGGGGGTGGGGGTGGTGACTTCTCATTTTCTGTCCCTCTGTCTCTGTGGACCCAGCGAATGCACACACCCTATAGCAAAAAAACAAACAAAAACAAACAAACAAACAAACAAAAAAACCAAAAAAACCCAACAAAACAAACAAACAAAAAACCCCAAAAACAACAACAAAAAACTCGCAAAAAAGTGCATACATTTCAAACACCTTTTGCACCAAAATAAACTCTTACTTTAATTCCATTTATTTTCTCACAAACTTTTTGAAGTCCCCACATACTTAACTTTGGTTACTAATCAAAATGTTGACTAGGACAGGATTTTTCCATGCCATCAATTAACATTTTTGTTTTTATCTTTCTTTTTTTCTTAAGTTTATTTCTTTCTTCCATGAGAAGGAGAATAAGAGAGAGAGGGAGTGAGACAGAGAGACAGAGAGAAACCCTTAACAGGGTCTTCGTGCTGCGATTCACTCCCAGTCTTGTCCGGCCCAGGTTATGGACATGTGCACATACCCAGCGTGCTCAGGGATGTCCTGGAACACAAACTGGACCTTTCCCACCTGAGTTCAGTTGTTTTACCACAGGAGGCAATTAATACTTTCTTGATGTTGTGATTACTCAAAAAACTATGAAACCAGCCTACCTTTCTTTTATCTATTTTTATTCATATTTTATCATTTTGTCTATAAGAGTAGACAAAAGTGCTTTGCTAAAGTTTAGAGGCTTTACGCCTCTTACACACTCAAAATCCATTCTCCGAGCAACTCTGTAAGATTAAAGTCAGACTGACTCAATACGCTCTTGGTGATCCCGTTAGTCCCTAGTGAAACCACCATATTCTCCCCTTAAAGATTACAAACCATAGGTTTATTAATTCAGACTAGATTTTCTCACCATCCAGTGAATTCACTGTTTCACTATTTTTTTAAAATCAGCATAATGTTTTCCCATTCTCAGCCTTTTAACTTAACTTTCTATTTCTTTCTTTTTTGAGAGAGAGTTCTTTTTTTGCTTGTTTGTTTGTTTGTTGTTATAGGGCATGCGCATTTCCTGGAAAGACAGAGAGAGACAGAGAGACAGAAAGTGAGAAATCACCCCCTTAAGAGGGGATGGCCGCGTGGCAGCCTCCTCTCCTCCATTCCCTTCTCAGAATCCTGGGCACACACCCAGACGTGCCTGGTGTGAGTTTAAGCCGCCGGATCTGGAACTTGAACTGTGGTCCAGTCCAGCAATGGAACCATTATTCTATCTGATGATGCCTTTCCTCCTATTTCTAATAATTCCTCAAAGAGGCCTGAGTAGTAACAGCTGAGCATTCTTTAAGCACCCTGGTAAAATTTTTAGGACCTGGAAAGTTGAATGTATTTAACTCTCTAAATTTTAATGCTTCTCTCCATTATGATTATTCTACCCTTTCTAGACTGCATATTATGTTCTTTCATAAAGAAAGAGCAACCTGATGCCGAAGTGTTAACCGTACACTGTCTTCTGCAGTCATTCCTCTTTTCCCTGCTTCTTGCTTCAAACCAAGCTAAGAAAATCCCTTGTTGCTTATTTATCTTTGGATTATTTTGTAACCCATTTCGCCCTAGGCTGTGGCATCCCTCATGGCTATACATCATGTTCATATTTTACCCTGGAGAGGAGCCTTTCCAGCTCTTTCTGTTGATAATACTCTTTTAAAACTCCAGTGTAATTTGGAAATTATCTGTGTAGGTGTGATGACCTTTTTAGATGTGTGAACACCTCTTTCCTTTATCATTGATATTATGCATGATGGTGTAATCAGATTTCTTTTTTTTTAAATGCAAGAGGGTGTGTGAGGTCAGCAGAAAGAAAGACAAAAAGAGAAAAAGACAGAAAGAGAAAAAGAGAAAGCACTCCCCAGTAGGGTGTGGTAATGCTGCAATTCCTTTACAAAAAGAGAAAAAGACAGAAAGAGAAAAAGGGAAAGCACTCCCCAGTAGGGTGTGGTAATGCCCTCAGTTTATCCATTCTATCAGGATTTGAGGCAAGCATGCACATGTGCCCAGCATGTTTTTCATACCACCAGGACCAAGGTTTGAACTATGGTTGACCATGTTGAGATCCAATTCCCTTAACCACTAGGGCATTGAGTAGCCTATCAAATTTAATTATAAAATAAGAATAAGCTGCCTGTACCCTGAAGCAGCATAATGGAGTTAATAAGTTTAAAAAATGAGGGGTAGAACTAGCAGGTGGCATAGTGGCTATGGTGCCAGACTCCCACATGGCCAACTATGGTTTAAGTCTCGGATTCGGCAGCTTGATAATCACCTCAGATATGTGTGTGTGTGTGTGCGTGTGTGTGTGTGCGTGTGTGTGCTCAGAATCCCAGGAGGAAAGTGGAGAAGAAGGGATTACTGCATGGCCATACCGCTGCTGGGGGTGATTTCTCACTTTCTCTCTCATTGTTTCTCTCTGGTGAGTACACGTGCCCTATGGCAAAAATAAAATATAAAAATAAAATAAATAAAAGGAAGAATATGAACCAAACTTGTCTGGGTGTATACTTCTAGTCATTTACTTGATGACTTAATAAATAATAAATTTACATTTATTAAGCATCCACTGCATTCTTACTCATACCAATATAGATTTGGAATTTTTTCTAAAATTAAACATAATAAAAATTGAGATATTAATGCAATAATGAAATTAAATAGCATGTTTCAACCTTTTTTTTTTAAAGCAGTTTTTGTTTATTTTATAAATATTTGGTGGATCTACTAGACTTGATTGTACTTGAATTGATTCAAGTGTACAAACTGGAGATTTCTCCACATGTATGGATTCAGATTATCAAATATCTGAATGATGAGACTATGTCCAAATTTAGACTTTTTGCCAGCAAATGCTACCAGGGGGCCGGTACTGAAATCGGGACACACAGGATTATATTACTGGCAGAAAACTTAAAGCCATCTTGTTCAATTCTCTCATTCTGAGGATGAACAAAATCAGAGGTCTGAGTAGTAGAGTAATTTGTCCAAAAATATACAACTGTGAGCAAATGGCTAGAGAAGTTGATATTTCCGCACTAGGTAGCAAGGATGTTCAGACCTCCCACAGACCAAGGTACAAAATGTGGCCACAATTCTTTTCAATGGCTACATTACAATAATTAAGTACACATCCTTTTGGAGTCCAGTTCTTTTAATGGGCTAATCCTCTCTTGCATATTTGGGACTTCCCAGGGAATGCTCATGTTTTCCCCAACTTGGCATTGCTGATGCCTGACTCTCAGGCAGCCCTAGCACAGTAGCCTGGCCCCTCCAGCCCAGGTCCTTGTCAACACTCAGAACAGGCAGCTTCCTTCCCCGAGGCTGCCCTTCAACCTCTGGTATTGCCTTGAACTTACCACTGAGACTGCTCTGACCACAGTGTCATATTTAACAAGATTTTACTGAAGGCTTGGGAATATTGTAAGGAAATGATAATACAGAGAGATTTAAACCCAATATTAAGAAAGAGCCCCTCCCCCAGGAAGCATAGGTCTGAGTTGCTCCACATGCCTCTCTCAGTAGGGACCTCTGTGCCCTGGGCCTTTTGTCATGTCCCATTGGTAGTGATCTTTATTACATCCTTCTTCTCTAGAATGCAGATCTCCGTATTTCCCAAGTCTCCAAGAAAGAAAGAAAGGGAAATTCCCCTTTAATCTCCTGGCTGATGGCCTCTCTTAATATAAAACCATGCACTGGTAATCTCTTTTCTCAGGGAACCTGTACCACTACCCACAGGAGTATGGTCTATTCTCCCCTCTGGTCCTCTCCTCTGGCCCTAGAATCCCCTCTGGCTCTTGCATTGAGATATTAATGCTATAATAAAGTTAAGATGAGTTCAGAAATTATTGTCTAATATAGTCATAGGTAACCCCATTGGTGGCATGGCAAATTACAATAAAGGCTGAGCAGTGTCAAGTCTAGGTGTTTGCCAGTTTTAAACAATAGCTCTTTATGATCTCTGTTCCTTAAGAGTGTAAAAATCGTGGAGTCCCATCTTTGTCAATGTTACCTTATTAGATGAAAGATTTTAACAATGAAAGCAAGTCCACCTGATAGAACTAAGAAATCTGACTTGATGAGAATACCCTTTTGACAAAATTTTAAAGAATATTTTCCCCAGGTTTTGGAAGCTTAGGCACATTTTGCACTGTTACTGTTATATTTGTACCTTCTGTGATCGGGACTAATAATACGAAATGACTATTGTGGGTTCCTACTGTTCCCTAGTTATTATACAAATACGCACATTGTATGTGACAGCAATACTAATAAATTAATATTCCTGATTCCAAGATAAAATTAAAGTTCCGAAATGCTAAGTGATTTGCATAAGGTCATACAGCCAGTAGTGAAGCCAGGATTTGAAGATAGGTCTGGGTCATTCAAGGTCCATGTTTCTACTACATCATTTTCATCACCATGACCATGGCCATTGTGCTGCTATCACTTATTTAGAGCAGTGCTTCCCAAAGGATTGAGCACTTGAAATATGGCTTGTTCAATCTGAGTTATGCTTTTGGTATAAAATACACACTGGGTTTCTAAGATTTAGCACATACATGCAGAATGCCCAAAAATCTCATTAATAATTTTTATGTTGATTACATGTTAAAATGACCATATTTTGGACACATTACGTTAAATAACATGAATTATTGAAATTAATTTTGGCTGTTTCTTTTCATCTTTTTGATGTGCTACCAGAAGACATAAAATTGCGTGAATGGCTCACACAACATTTCTTTTAGACAACACTTATCTAGAAGCTTCATCTTCACGAACGGTATAGAGTAAAATGGCTCAAATTCAACATTGATCTTCTTTTTTTTGGAAAAAAATTTGCTTTAATATTCATGTGCTCGCCAGAGATACAGAGAGACAGAAAGTGAGGAATCACTCCCCAAGGGATGGCCACACCATAAACCCTTTTCCTCCATTGTTCTCTCTGGATTCTGGGCTGGTATGCACACATGCCCAATGTGAGTTTTAAGCCACTGGGTCTGTGATTCCAACCATGGTTGACTATGTGGGAGTTCAGCAATGCAACTGCTATGCCATCTGCTGGTCCCACTATATAGATTTTTTAAAACTTAACAACTTCTAGGGACAATTCTGGATGAAAATAGTGTAGCTAAAATTGTCTGACCTTACTCTTAAACCAAGAACTTTGTGATTTAGGACTTGAATTTTTGTATTTCTAGGCACGTGTTCGTATTGTCCCTTGTAAATATCTCTTTTAGTGAAATAGACTTCCTTATAAATGCAAAACTAAGACTTACACAATTTACGGTGATTTCTCCAGCTACTGTTTTACAGAGAACTCCGAATTTTAGCAAATGCATGGCAGGAATGACCAGTTGCTAAGATCTACATGGTGGAAAGTGACTTTGCTCATCTAACTTGTTTTGGTTTACACCAGGAGACTTCAAAATATTCGAGGAACTATAGAATTAAAGTACAAGTTTGATTTAGTGCCAAAAAAAAAATTGAAGGAGGTTTTTCATAGACACATTTTCCATGAACTATTTGAAGACTCTGGGGTCTTCACACCATGATCCATCCAAGTTTCTGCTTTGACCAAGATCGTAGGCATATGCATGAGGCTGACATGCACAGGAAGATCCTGGGACAGGAACCCAGGACCTTTCCCATGCAGATCCAGTGGCATTACTACTGTACCTCTATCTGGGCCCAATAGGAGATAGTCTTATAGAGGGACCAGCAGTTAGCATAATGGCTATGTCACTGGACTCCCATGTAGTTGATAGCGGTTTGAGTCCCGGACCCAGCAGCTTAAACTCACGCCGGGCGCGTGTGCGTTTGTGCTCAAGATCCTTGGAGGAGAATGGAGGAGAAGGGATTGCAGTGTGGCCATACCCCCGGGGTGTGTGTGTGTGTGATTTCTCACTTTCTATCTCTCTGTCTCTCTCTGTTTTTCTGGAGAGTGCATGCGCCCTATAGCAAAAACCTCTCAAAAAAAAAAAAAAAAAAAAAAAAGGGGATAGTCTTTTAGATAACAGAATTG
>NW_006159919.1:2378306-2389822 GCF_000334495.1 Tupaia belangeri chinensis
GGAAAGATCTACAAACAAGCTTAGCTGGGCTGGGCCAAGGGCAATGCTCCATGTTTACCATGTTTGCTGGCTTTCACTCCATGCAAGCAGAAGCTGGACCATCTCCCTGTGGATAAGAACAACATACTGACTTGGCCACAACAGCAGCTCCTCTGTTCCCTATTCCACTCCCTCCCTGGCCTCCCTGACCAGCAGTGATTCACTCAACAAGTCCTCATGCCGCTCTGGGCTGCCAAGCGCCATCCCTCATGTTCTTCCAACTGCTTTTCCCCATGCTCTTCTTGCAACCCTGAATTCCTCTCTTTATGTCCATCATTGGCCATGTCAGATTCATTCCTAAGCAGGCATTCTATTCTATTCTCTTACTGTTCTTGTGGTAAATCTTCAAAGCCATTACCAAAACATTTCCAGTGTATCTGTTCTTTAAGAAAAGAAAGAATTAAAGAATTATTTAAAATGTTTATTCATTAGTATTACTTTTTCTTTTAATTTGACCAAAGAGAGACACACAGAGAGAGAGAAAGTGAGAAAGCAAGCCACCAGGTCGACTCGAATCACAGTTGGTCATGTGGGATCCAGCACCTTAACCACCATGCCACCTGCCAGCCCCTTCAATATATCTGTTCTAAAAAAGGATGCCTTTCCTATCCCATCCCATCCCCCAGCTCTGGCCAAACCATTCACAATACCTGGGCCACTCCTCATGTGTCTCATCTGGGTAGTCCCCTGAGACCCTCTGACTAAAAGAACCCTGCTTGAAGAATCCTCAAGGATCTTTGAGAATTACTGTCAAAACAAATTTTCTCTATTAGAAATTTCTTGAGGCCCATAAATGAGTGCATATAACTGACACATAGGAGATACCCAACAATTATCTACTAACTAGATTTGATAATGAGCAGCTCTGACAAATGTCACAGTATCATATTGTACTAGCAGGTGGCATAGTGGCTATGGTGCCAGACTCCCACATGGCCAACTATGGTTTAAGTCTCGGATTCGGCAGCTTGATAATCACCTCAGATATGTGTGTGTGTGTGTGCGTGTGTGTGTGTGCGTGTGTGTGCTCAGAATCCCAGGAGGAAAGTGGAGAAGAAGGGATTACTGCATGGCCATACCGCTGCTGGGGGTGATTTCTCACTTTCTCTCTCATTGTTTCTCTCTGGTGAGTACACGTGCCCTATGGCAAAAATAAAATATAAAAATAAAATAAATAAAAGGAAGAATATGAACCAAACTTGTCTGGGTGTATACTTCTAGTCATTTACTTGATGACTTAATAAATAATAAATTTACATTTATTAAGCATCCACTGCATTCTTACTCATACCAATATAGATTTGGAATTTTTTCTAAAATTAAACATAATAAAAATTGAGATATTAATGCAATAATGAAATTAAATAGCATGTTTCAACCTTTTTTTTTTAAAGCAGTTTTTGTTTATTTTATAAATATTTGGTGGATCTACTAGACTTGATTGTACTTGAATTGATTCAAGTGTACAAACTGGAGATTTCTCCACATGTATGGATTCAGATTATCAAATATCTGAATGATGAGACTATGTCCAAATTTAGACTTTTTGCCAGCAAATGCTACCAGGGGGCCGGTACTGAAATCGGGACACACAGGATTATATTACTGGCAGAAAACTTAAAGCCATCTTGTTCAATTCTCTCATTCTGAGGATGAACAAAATCAGAGGTCTGAGTAGTAGAGTAATTTGTCCAAAAATATACAACTGTGAGCAAATGGCTAGAGAAGTTGATATTTCCGCACTAGGTAGCAAGGATGTTCAGACCTCCCACAGACCAAGGTACAAAATGTGGCCACAATTCTTTTCAATGGCTACATTACAATAATTAAGTACACATCCTTTTGGAGTCCAGTTCTTTTAATGGGCTAATCCTCTCTTGCATATTTGGGACTTCCCAGGGAATGCTCATGTTTTCCCCAACTTGGCATTGCTGATGCCTGACTCTCAGGCAGCCCTAGCACAGTAGCCTGGCCCCTCCAGCCCAGGTCCTTGTCAACACTCAGAACAGGCAGCTTCCTTCCCCGAGGCTGCCCTTCAACCTCTGGTATTGCCTTGAACTTACCACTGAGACTGCTCTGACCACAGTGTCATATTTAACAAGATTTTACTGAAGGCTTGGGAATATTGTAAGGAAATGATAATACAGAGAGATTTAAACCCAATATTAAGAAAGAGCCCCTCCCCCAGGAAGCATAGGTCTGAGTTGCTCCACATGCCTCTCTCAGTAGGGACCTCTGTGCCCTGGGCCTTTTGTCATGTCCCATTGGTAGTGATCTTTATTACATCCTTCTTCTCTAGAATGCAGATCTCCGTATTTCCCAAGTCTCCAAGAAAGAAAGAAAGGGAAATTCCCCTTTAATCTCCTGGCTGATGGCCTCTCTTAATATAAAACCATGCACTGGTAATCTCTTTTCTCAGGGAACCTGTACCACTACCCACAGGAGTATGGTCTATTCTCCCCTCTGGTCCTCTCCTCTGGCCCTAGAATCCCCTCTGGCTCTTGCATTGAGATATTAATGCTATAATAAAGTTAAGATGAGTTCAGAAATTATTGTCTAATATAGTCATAGGTAACCCCATTGGTGGCATGGCAAATTACAATAAAGGCTGAGCAGTGTCAAGTCTAGGTGTTTGCCAGTTTTAAACAATAGCTCTTTATGATCTCTGTTCCTTAAGAGTGTAAAAATCGTGGAGTCCCATCTTTGTCAATGTTACCTTATTAGATGAAAGATTTTAACAATGAAAGCAAGTCCACCTGATAGAACTAAGAAATCTGACTTGATGAGAATACCCTTTTGACAAAATTTTAAAGAATATTTTCCCCAGGTTTTGGAAGCTTAGGCACATTTTGCACTGTTACTGTTATATTTGTACCTTCTGTGATCGGGACTAATAATACGAAATGACTATTGTGGGTTCCTACTGTTCCCTAGTTATTATACAAATACGCACATTGTATGTGACAGCAATACTAATAAATTAATATTCCTGATTCCAAGATAAAATTAAAGTTCCGAAATGCTAAGTGATTTGCATAAGGTCATACAGCCAGTAGTGAAGCCAGGATTTGAAGATAGGTCTGGGTCATTCAAGGTCCATGTTTCTACTACATCATTTTCATCACCATGACCATGGCCATTGTGCTGCTATCACTTATTTAGAGCAGTGCTTCCCAAAGGATTGAGCACTTGAAATATGGCTTGTTCAATCTGAGTTATGCTTTTGGTATAAAATACACACTGGGTTTCTAAGATTTAGCACATACATGCAGAATGCCCAAAAATCTCATTAATAATTTTTATGTTGATTACATGTTAAAATGACCATATTTTGGACACATTACGTTAAATAACATGAATTATTGAAATTAATTTTGGCTGTTTCTTTTCATCTTTTTGATGTGCTACCAGAAGACATAAAATTGCGTGAATGGCTCACACAACATTTCTTTTAGACAACACTTATCTAGAAGCTTCATCTTCACGAACGGTATAGAGTAAAATGGCTCAAATTCAACATTGATCTTCTTTTTTTTGGAAAGACATTTGCTATAGTATGCATGTGCTCGCCAGAGATACAGAGAGACAGAAAGTGAGGAATCACTCCCCAAGGGATGGCCACACCATAAACCCTTTTCCTCCATTGTTCTCTCTGGATTCTGGGCTGGTATGCACACATGCCCAATGTGAGTTTTAAGCCACTGGGTCTGTGATTCCAACCATGGTTGACTATGTGGGAGTTCAGCAATGCAACTGCTATGCCATCTGCTGGTCCCACTATATAGATTTTTTAAAACTTAACAACTTCTAGGGACAATTCTGGATGAAAATAGTGTAGCTAAAATTGTCTGACCTTACTCTTAAACCAAGAACTTTGTGATTTAGGACTTGAATTTTTGTATTTCTAGGCACGTGTTCGTATTGTCCCTTGTAAATATCTCTTTTAGTGAAATAGACTTCCTTATAAATGCAAAACTAAGACTTACACAATTTACGGTGATTTCTCCAGCTACTGTTTTACAGAGAACTCCGAATTTTAGCAAATGCATGGCAGGAATGACCAGTTGCTAAGATCTACATGGTGGAAAGTGACTTTGCTCATCTAACTTGTTTTGGTTTACACCAGGAGACTTCAAAATATTCGAGGAACTATAGAATTAAAGTACAAGTTTGATTTAGTGCCAAAAAAAAAATTGAAGGAGGTTTTTCATAGACACATTTTCCATGAACTATTTGAAGACTCTGGGGTCTTCACACCATGATCCATCCAAGTTTCTGCTTTGACCAAGATCGTAGGCATATGCATGAGGCTGACATGCACAGGAAGATCCTGGGACAGGAACCCAGGACCTTTCCCATGCAGATCCAGTGGCATTACTACTGTACCTCTATCTGGGCCCAATAGGAGATAGTCTTATAGAGGGACCAGCAGTTAGCATAATGGCTATGTCACTGGACTCCCATGTAGTTGATAGCGGTTTGAGTCCCGGACCCAGCAGCTTAAACTCACGCCGGGCGCGTGTGCGTTTGTGCTCAAGATCCTTGGAGGAGAATGGAGGAGAAGGGATTGCAGTGTGGCCATACCCCCGGGGTGTGTGTGTGTGTGATTTCTCACTTTCTATCTCTCTGTCTCTCTCTGTTTTTCTGGAGAGTGCATGCGCCCTATAGCAAAAACCTCTCAAAAAAAAAAAAAAAAGGAGATAGTCTTTTAGATACTAGAATGTGGACTACTGCAATTGTATTATTTTTTATTAAGGGTATAACTATTTTGTTGCCAGAAATTTGAGAAACATTTGGGGCCTCTACTCAGGAGACTTCTAAGAGGCCAGAGCTGCTGGTTTTGTTGCACACAACAATGAGTCTTTAAAATATAAGGTTCCTCCTTTAATGCCACTCCTTAGCCCCAGTCAACACAGCTTTATAACCAAACCAAGAGGAAACAAGTGCTTTTCATATTTTAAGGTACATAAAAGAGACTTTGCTTCCTCAAGATGTCCTTAACCCAAACAAGAAGAGGAAAAAATTGGGGTCCCATGGATATTTGTTTAAATCAATCTCACTAGAGTGATCAAAGCCATTCAGGACAAAGTTAGACTATTACTGAGAGTGGTGGATAATCAAGATGATAATGCTCTTTGGGGTCTGATGGTGGTGATGCTTTGTGAACCAATCCCATGGGCAAGTTCTAGGTTCAAATATGGAGACTCTGAGTACACTGGCATATGAGTGTCCAAGGTCCAGTGCTGGCTGTAGGCTGCTGGTGGGTCATGGTATTAGGACCCTCTTGGGAGTGCTGTCTCTCTGTCTCTCTCCCTTTCACTCATGGATGAAGGAAGGAAGGAAGTCCTGCTTCTACACTTTTTCTCTTCCAGGGTTTGGTTATTGAGGACATGTAAGGGTCTGAATATTAGAAATTTCTTGACTTTCTATTAAGCTGGTGTTTATTTGACCAAGAGTTATAGACACCTGATTGGTAACAGAACCCCTAGTCCAGACTTGCCTTGGTCAGTAGTGACTTCCCCAGGAGGAGAATGATAACCCACATGGCTTGTCAGACTCCGCTGAATAAAGGTTAAAAGAATAGATCCCTTTTATTTTTTATTTTTTTATTCTCATGCCCTGGCCTGCAAAATCTTGCACAGCTTTTTCTTGTTCCAGTAGCTGCTCAAGCGTGTAATAAGTTGAGTTCCAATGAATTGGAACCTCCTGTTTTAGGTGATGTTTCAGCAAGTTGCTTTTCAGTTGGAGCTGGGTCAGGAATTTTTTTTTCTTCCCTTAGACATTGACAGAATGGCTGAAGTGTTCAGATTTTCTGTGTCATCACTAAGGTATTTGTAAGTGTTCCTGTTACGATGCAGAAAATCATTTCTGGGGATGTTTGAAGAGTAAGTGCAGCACAGCATAAAAACGTAATCTTCTACAGTGAAAGCTCCTTCTATGAACACACCCAGGGCTGGAAAGAGAGAAGAGATGTAAGAACACAAGGGAGGCCACACACAGGCGTTTCCATTTCCTCAATGCACTAAAGTTCTCTGTGCCTGCTAATAAATTTATACCCTGCAGGTAAAGATGCTTATGGTACCATCAGCAGTTACTGAGAGGAAATGAATGCTGCCTCATCTGTAAGAGGTTTTGTTTTCTTCGTAAATGTTTTCAGATTGACTGTTGTGTTATTTGGTTCTGTTGGTACAATTTATCCAATATACTACCTGTTCAATAAAAATTCTCCAGACTCAAAGGGAGTTACCACCTTGATGAGAGTGGAATGACATACCTAATCCTATTCATTGACATAAAAGAACTTCTAGTGAAGGCATTCAGAGGACCTTTAGATGAATATAGGAAAACAATTCGTACTGGGCATCCTGCCCTCAGCAGTTTAAGTGAGAAGTACGAGCCAAAGAGCCCCATAGTTGTAGAAACTATTGAGAGAACGGGCAAAGGAGCAAAGACTGCGAAGAGAAAAGTAAACAAAATGCGGTGAACAGACGAACTAGAGAAAGGGGAAAATCGAATGAAAACCTTGAAAAAAGAAGAGCAAAAAGCTGAAGATATGGAAAGAGGGGGAAAAAGTGAAAAATTCAATAATTGGAAACAATGGAAGAAAAAACTAAAGAAAGCATGTGGCTTTAAAACAATCAGGAAACCGGATCGCCAGCTGTCGACTTAATTTTTCTGCCCAGTGGAGAAGCTTCTCAGTGTTTCTCCACCACAAGGCTGTGGGGATCTGAGCTTGAAGGAGTGTCCCTCTGTGCCTGGTTCTGGCTGCTTTGCAGCTGGGTGGCGTACCCCTCGAGACTTGGTGTGCATCCTTCTGTTTGGGGATTTTGGAGAAGCCCTCTTTCAGACACAATTCTTATATACACTGCCGTAGCCAGCAGAGCAGAAGGTCCGCAGCAAGACCCTGCCCCTGTGTGATAGTGATGTGCTTACCAGCAGTTCCTTGAGATCCTGGACATGGCTGCTAAGACAGCAGTTTATGTGTCATCTGGAAGGCTTCCTATCTCTGTCCCGATTAGGTGAGTACGTCACCTGCCTGGGATCAGCTGCCATATCTGGGGATCACGTATGAAGAAAGTTGCAGTGAATATGGTCTTAGTGGCAGAGAAGAATCTTTTTTTGCCCACACACATGAAAATACACTCCTCCTCATCCAACCCCCACACCCAGAAAGTCACATTGATGAAACCAGCACTGAGTTCTTGAATGTCATGAGACCATAGCTGGGCTCTTTGGGTGTGCGTGCGTGCATACATTCCCTCAGCAGCAAATTCTTCCTAAGGGGGTCTGTGCTAAATTGCCTCTAAGAAGGCAAAGACTGTTGACCAGCTGATTTTGGTTCATCTGAATCAGACAGGGGCCATTGTCACATTGCCCACTATTCTTTTTTATTGAGTGATTTTTGCTATAGGGAGTGTGCTCTTGCTGGAGAGACAGAGAGAGACTGAGAGACAGAAAGCGAGAAATCACCCCCGAGGGGAATGACCACACCACAATCCCTTCTCCTTCATTCTCCTCTTGGGATCTTGGGCACACGTGCCTGGCACGAGTTTCAAGCCTCCAGGTCTAAGACTTTAACAGTGATCAGCCATATGGGAGTCCAGTGACGTAACCATTATGCCATCTACTGGTCCCTGCCCACGATTTTTAAAAATGTTTATCTATTTATTTATTGGTGGCAGGGACGCCTTGATAAGGTCCTCCCATGCTATAGTCCTCTCCTCGATCTTGTGGCCAGGTAGGATCACAGATGCGTGCAGGTGCTGCCAGCATGGTCAGATCAACCTGGGGTCCAAACCCAGGTCTTCCGTGTGGTTCCATTGTTACAAAGTGGCCGCCCTATTACCTGCACCACTGCATCTAGGCCTCAGTATTCTTTTCTACCTCAAGTAAGGATGAGAAATGCTGCATTCCAACCTAACTTGTGATGATGGCTTTTTTTTTTTTTTTGAGTTTTTAAATTTATTTCTCCCATGAGCAAGAGAAGAGTTAGATAGACAGATAGATAGCTGGGTCTTGATGCCCCGATCCATCCCCAGCCTCAGCTGGCCACACATCACAAGCGCTCACATGCCCTGGTCACTGAGGGAGGTCTCTGGATGTGAATACAGAACCTTCCCATGTGGGTCAGCCTACAGAGCACTGTATTTTACAACTGTGCCACTAACAGGCCTTCATGTGATCAAGTTTGATTTCTTTCTGTTCTTTTGCTGAGCAGCCTCAACAGCCATATCACTTATGCTTATTTGTCTGGAGTCTAGACAAGGTAGAAAACATGCTACAGGTGGTGTTCATAGCTTTACCTCACCACCACTACAGGTCAACCAGCGACAATGAGATTCCTTGGGTGCAGACAGTACTGTGGCAGGTTCTAAGATGATCTCAATGGCCCAATCCCTTGAGTGTGGGTGTGGCCTATAACTCGCTTCTAATGAACAGAACAAGGTAAAAGACATGGGAAGTGCTGTTGTGACTAGGTTGCCTTCTGTTAGCAAAGGTGAAGGGATTATACAGATGTAAGTCAGCTGCTGATCTGACTTTATGCTAAAAGGGAGATTAGCTTGGATGAGACTGCCCCGATCAGGTGTGTTAAAACAGATCTAGAAGGCAGAGATGGAAAAAATTAGAGAAATTTTCTCCTTCTTGTCTTGACAATCTGACCTGCCTTTTCTATAATTGTGAGGGAATGAATTATTCACAGCCACATGGGCTTACAAGGGGGACCCTGACCCATGGATGAGACTCCAGCCCTGGCTGAAACTTTAATAGCAGCCTTGAGCAGAGAATCCACAGCCAGACATCTGATTTACGGAAACTCCGGGATAAGGATAACATGTTGTTTGAAGCTGCTAAGCAATAGCAAAATATCAACAGAAAAGCCACATGGCAATAGAAGATGAAAACAATGTTGCCTAAGGAAGGTAGTGAAACTCTTCCTAATCTAACCTGGGAAGACAGTAAGGATCATTTGTGAATAGTAAGGATAATTAATATATTGAGCACTTACTCTCTCTGACACTATGGTTAATGCTTTGTGTACATTATCTCTAATTCTTACATCTAGTCAACAGGGTGGAATCTTTTTCTTTTCTTTTTTTTTTTTTTTTTTTTTTTTTTTTTGGTCAGAGGGCTTGTGCATTCACCAGAGAGATAGGGGTGGGGTGAGGGGAGATATGGAGAGAACACCTCCATGGAGAATGGTCATGCCACAATCTCTTCTCCTTTTCTCCCTCTTTTCAGGATTCTGGACATGCATGCATACACCTGGTATATTTTTTAAGTTGCTGGGTCCAGGACTCAAACGAGGAGGTTGGCCATGTGTGATCTAGGTCCCTTAACCACTAGGACACAGGCTGGCCTAACAGATTCTATTTTACAGGTAAAGAAATGGTGAATTAGCCATGCTTAGTTATTTCCCCCAAATGGTGGAGTTACTGAATTCAAACTCAGCTGCTTCTGGGAAGTCTGGGTTTCCGCTGATACCACACTAGACTATGCAGGTCTGTATTTGGCAGCTGAGGAGCGTTTCTTTGTTTGTATAGCTCACGTGCCATAGTTTACCTCTGGGCCATGAACAGTGTCCCCAGATCAGTGCTTTTTTGAGAACTCTCTCTGGGGAGAGTTATTTCAGGTGGGAATAAGTCTTGGTGTGTGTGCAAAGTGGCTAATAATTGCTAAAGTCTCACAATCCCCCTGACCATCTATAGAGGGCCCTTCTTTCCTTCTTCCATCCATTTACACTCATTTACTTGCTGGGCAAAGAGACACACCCTCGCGAAAAAGTTTGATAAATAGTAATGGACTCATTAGTGTATAGAGGACTGGTTAGAACAGGAACCCTTCATCACTAGTCAGAAAAAAAAGCTCTCTAGTTAAGTCCATACTTACATGAGGTACCCCGTCTCTCAAAGTCCACGTTCTTGGTCGTGGTCAGGTATCACAGCGTCCACTTTTTATATTGCCCTGGAAAATGCAGATGCAAGTAGGATATTCCTCTGAGCACCACAAATACTTATTGAATGTCTATAGTGTGCTCAACACTGATTCTAAGTGCTGGTGACAGTGAGAGGCAAAGAAATACAAACCTTGGCTTCTTGGAGCTTTCATTTACTTGGACCTGTGCTAATAAGCAGAAATACGTGACACAATATCAGGATCAGTCTGCCTGACTTGTGAAGCTCCCACTGTGGAGGATGGTAAGGGGTCAAGGAGAGAACACTGGAAATTTCTGCAGTGATCTTATGCAGGTGACAGATGGTGGTGGCTTGGGCGAGATGCATGGCAGCGGATGCAGAAAGAAATATATGGGAATGACCGACATGGAGTAACGGATAGCTACTGCTGAGGAAAGGTATCACGAGCAGCTGCAAGTAGCTGGCCAGAGATTTGTGAATGAGAGAACGTGGTCACGGAGGAAGTGAGACCAGATGCTGTGCCCTCCCCTTTCGCTGCACACACGGGGTCCTGTCCTCTTGTGGACTGTGCCCATAGGCAGGGCTCGGCAGCTGCCGGCCTCCAGGTGTTTGCTTGGTAGAAACTGTTTAAAGACTTAAAATTCAGTTTGAATGGAAGCAATTTCCCCAGTAGCAGAAATCGAGGAGCAGGTTTCTTTCTGACAACTGAACAACAAATGTTATACCCTGTTACCTTCAGTAGAAGGAAATTTCATAATGAATATTTTATGAAAACATGAAATCACAATGATCCCATGCCATACCAGTGTAGCCAGGTTCAGCTAGGATTTCCTATTTCCTTTTGAAAAAAAGGAAAAATGGGGGCTAGACTGTGGTACAGTGGTAAAAGTCAGCACTCTGTGAGGCTAACCCACATGGGAAAGTTCCAGGGTCAAGTCTTGAGCATGTTTGTGCCCATTATCTCGAACTGGATGAAGCTGGGGGTGGGATGGGGGTGGGATCACGACATTGAGACCCTATTTGAGGTGTTGTCTCTCTGACTCTCTCTGTGTCTCTCTTTCACTGATGAAAGAAAAAATATAGAGAAAAGAGTTATGCAAGGTGAATCTTTGACACATGGGTTTGCTTTCCTTTGGTATATTTTTCTCTGAACATAGTCAAGTTATCTCTGAGCACAGACACTGCATCCTTTAAGACTTCTTTGTACTCCAGGTCGTCTCTTGCTAAAACGACACCTTATTATGACCAGAAAGCACAACTCTTTCCTAATTTTGGAACCATGATGGACCTCAGAGGTCATGCAATCCTCCCGTGGTCCCACTAAGTCTCTGCTTGAGGCCTTCCCATGTCAAGGAAGTTTCTCTCCATGAGCAATCGCTCTGACTACTAGAAAGTGCTTTCTTCTGTTGAGTCTTAACCTCTATTTCTGTAATTTACACTCACCCTCTTGGTTCTTTGTTTGGAAGATAACTTTTTTTTTTTTCTGTCGACAGTGTGTACTCTCCAGAAAGACAGAGAGAGACAGAGACAGAAAGTGAGAAATCACCCCCCTGCCCCCCCCCC
>NW_006159919.1:2390069-2454999 GCF_000334495.1 Tupaia belangeri chinensis
AAAAAGGTGAAAAACCCCCCCCCGCCCCCCCCCCCCCCAGGGAGGATGGCCACACCACAATCCCTTCTCCTCCATTCTCCTCTTGGGATCTTGGGCATGGACGCACGCACACATACCTGGAGTGAGTTTAAGCCACTGGGTCCTGGAAGATAACTTATACTTAAAATTAAAAAGTAGGAAAAGGGCACTATTTTGACCTTCGTATCTGATTCTACTTCTTATTTGTAAACCAGGAAACCTTTGAACACATGTAGAAGAGGAATGATCAGAGCTGGTATTAAATGCTTAAGTTTCTAAATTGTCTTAGAAGTCTCATCAAATTAAATCAAATCTGCAGTGTTAAACGACAGCAAAAGGAGCTTAGAGCATCCAAAGGGAGAGCTGAAAGGGTTTTTGTTTTTCACTCCCAAGGTGGTTGTCAGCTAACAACGTTCCTGAGGTGAGTTTAAGTCACTCTTGGAGGTTTACATTCTGAGCTCCCAAGCCAAAAAAAAATGTTGTTGTGAGAAACCCTTTCCCTTTTGTTAAATACAAAGTAAACAGAAGTCCCACTGGGGTGCAATGCAGGAGCTGTGGGACAGAATTTACTTCAGTGGCTCAGGTAGACATTGCTGAGAAAAGCTTAGATTTCTTAGAATGGCAGATGGTGGAAGCAAAGCTTTGCTGGAGAGAAGTCCAGAAAAATAGCCTATCCAAGGGGGGTGGGCGGGGGCAGGTGGAGAATTGAGAAGCAGATGAGAATGAAGTTGAGGAATCATTTATAAAAATTTTATTATCCATTTTAATATTTCTCCTCTTCAAGTTATCTGAGCAGGCAATGAGACAGATAACATTTATGTATCCTTATATATGTATGCATATATTAGCTATAATGGCAGACAGAGTAGGGTGGTGGTGCTGTATGGAGGACTGGGCTGTTTTTAATTAGCCACATGGCCATGTTTTAGGAAAACAGACTCAGTGGTTCTTGTTTGCATATATATATACTTTTTATTTTAGGGAAATTCTGGGTATAAGTAACCAGAAGACTAGTGAGATTGTGATGAACCAATTTCAATTCTCATAAACCCTGCTAGATACAGAGTAAAGGCATTTCCCCCTGTGAGGAATTGGTGTGTTTGCCAATCGTCCTACTTACCTTGACCTTCATGTTAGGTGAGGCTTTTCTTGCCATTTAAACAAAGATGCTAAGCATAAACTATTTTATCTTCAAGGATCTTAGGAGGAACCATAAGGCAAAGTATTTTGCCCTTGATATAAATGCATCTCTCTGACGATTTATTGGCAGATGTATCTAGGTGACAATAGATTTCTAAATTGAATATTCTGCCTGAGGAATGGCCTCTGATGTGCATTAAGACCCGTATTGTAATAACCACACCTCTCAATCTGAGCGTCTATACTCTACTGATTATACTATGCATCAATCTTTAGGACAATTGTCAGATGGTGGAGGGCTAGCTAAGTAGTCAGAGAAAATGGATGTTTCTTGGCACAAACCTGACTTGTTAGACAAGGAAAATCTTTTAAGGCCTCTGAGAGGAATGCATCTGGCATTTTTTAGGGTAAGAATTCTTTTTTTTTTTCCTAAGTGCCATATTTATTTAAGCACTTATCCCCCCATGCTCTAGTTTCCGGATTTTGTTGTTGTTACATCTTCACGTGTGAGAAATGTCAGAAGAACGTAGATTCCTGATAGGTGCTGCTGTATTGCCTTGGGAACTCTTTCTCTCCTTTCCTGTTTACTTCACCCCTCTTTCTTTACTACCTTCTTTTACTTTTAGCTTCTCTCCACAAGTATTTATTGAGTTAATAAGTGCCAATTTCTGTGCTAGGTGATGCTCTCCAATACAAAACACACAAACAATACAGACTCTGCCCTCTTTGAGCTTACAAAAAAATTCTAAAACCTGCTTGACACACCAGCTTGTCTCTCCTTCAGGCTTAGCTTCAAGCCTTAGACCTCACAGCCACAAAACACTGAGTTGTCACTGAACCCAGCTGAATTCTTTCATACATCTATGAGGGGACTTCAAAAAGCTGGTGGAAAAAAATAAAGTATGAGTTCATTTTGATGCAAATAATTTGAAATTCATACATAATTTTTTCATAATACACATTTTCCATAAACTTTTGGCCTACCCCTCACATGCTATTGTGGCAACGGGCTTGTGTGTTAGTCTTTCAAAGATCACATTCATATTTTACTTAAGACCAGTATGGATTTGCAAGTATGGTTTGACTGTGGGATATTCAGTTTAGTCCCCAAAACCTAATTCTTTAAGTCTACAGTGCTTGATTAAAGGCAAGAAAAATTGCATTCAAATTCCAAGAAAACAGTTGAAATGTGTTCCATTTTTTTTTTTTATGAACTGGATTTATTTTTTGTGATTCAATTTTATCCCCATAATAGGCTTATTAGCAATAGCTCTTTGTTTCATTTTTAAAGTAGTTGCAATAGAACTTACAATGCTTTTTAAATTGATCACAGTCTACTTTCATATAATGTTATAGCACTTCATGTTGAATGAGAATGTTACGGTAATATGTAGTCATGCATGGCATAATGACACTTCTATCAACAACGGGCCATACATAAGACAGTGGTCACATAAGATTAAAATAGGTTATCCATATAGCCTACGTGTGTCATAGGTTACAGCATCTAGGTTTGTCCAAGTATATTCTATGGTGTCACACAATGATGAAATTGCCTAATGATGCACTTCTCAGAATGCATCCCTGTTGTTAAGGACATGGGACTGTATGCACTTCAATTTTCCCTCCATCGTTTTTGCTGTTGTCCTACATTTTATTTCTGCATATGTTATAAAGTCCATAGCATGTAATTAATTTTTGGCTTCAAATGTAAATTTAAATAGATTTAGAAATGAGAAATTTCTAAATAAGATGTCTTTTATACTTTCCACAAATTTATAATTTTGTATATTCTTCATTCCTTCGTGTAGATCCAAATTTCAATCTTGTTTATAACTTTCTGCCTCAGAAACTTCTTTTATCATTGTTGTGGTGTGGTTATATTCATGATTAATTCTCTCAGCTTTTGTTTGTCTGATAAATTCTTTATTTTGCTTTTATTTTTGAAAGATATATTTACTGAATACAGAAGTCTAAGTTGACAGTGTTTCCTTTCAGCATTTAAAAGATGTCGTTTCATTGTTTTCTGGTTTTCACAGTTTCTTTCTTTTTTTTTTTTTTTTTGGAGAGATTTTCACTGTAGGGCACGTGCGCTCGCCAGACAGGCAGAGAGAGACATAGAGACAGAAAGCGAGAAATCACCCCCCAGGGAGGATGGTCACGCCGCAATCCCTTCTCCTCCATTCTCCTCTCGGGATCTTGGGCACGCACGCACACGCACACGCGCCCGGCGTGAGTTTTTTAAGCCACCGGGTCCGGGACACGAACCGCTGTCGACTACGTGGGAGTCCAGCGACATAGCCATTATGCTAACTGCTGGTTCCCTGGTTTGCACAGTTTCTGAGAAGAAGTTTGCTTTAATACCTTTGTTCTCCTGTATTTAATGTGACTTTTTCCTCTGCTTGATTTTTATAATTTTTCTCTTTGTTACTGGCTTTCAGTTATTTGGTTATGATGTGTCTTGGTGTGATTATCATGAGCCTTAGTATGATATTCTGCTTGGAGACTCATTGTACTTACTGTATTATTACGTTTATAGTTGATCACATTTAGAAAAGTTTTTACTATTATTCTATTTCTCTTCCTCAAATAATTTTTGTCATTCTCCCCTTTCCTTATGGTATTCTAGTTACATGTATTTTAGATGTTACTGTTTCATGTACCATTGAGATTTTATTTTTTTGTCCAGTTTTTTTTTTTTCTTTCTGTGTGCCTCATTTTTGGATCATTTCTATTGCTACCTTAAAGTTTATGAATCTTTCTTCTGCTATTGCACTGTTAATTTCTTTAGTGTATTTACTTTATTTTACATATTGTATCTTTCACTTTGGAAAGTTTCTACTGGATTTTTTAATTAAAACAATTTTATTTATCATCTTTGAAAGTGTGGTTTGACTGTGAGATATCCAGTTTAGTTTCCTTAGTTGCATCATGAACATTCAAAGGCCTTTTTTTCTAGGTATTTTGAAACATATATTGTTATTAACTATAGTACTGTTGTGTGTTAGTACTCCAGAACTCATTCCTCTTATCAAACTGCAGTTTGTGTTCATTAATGAAATGCTCTGTATCCTCTCCCTTTTCTAGCTTTTTCCTTACCCTTCTGTTTTCTTCTATTCTTTCAAATCTTTTAGCTTTCACAAACAAGTGAGAATATTAGGCATTTATCTTTTAGTACTTGGCTTATTTCATTTAGCATAATTTCTTCCAGGCCCTTTCATGTTGCCTAAAATGACAGGATTTCACTTTTTTTCTTTTTTTAATAGCTGAATAATATTCCATTGTGTATATATACTAGTTGGGTCTTGTTATACATTTTATTTCCTTCTTTATTATGTTCATGATTGTCTCTTAGAGCAAATGGAGCTTTTTTGCAACAGCTATTTTCATTCCATTCAACTAGCTGTGCTAATTCTATCAGATCTGCCATTTCTAGATCTATTTCTACTGAATGACTTTTCTTGTGGTTATAGCTCCCCTTCCCTTGCTTCTTGTATATGGGTATTTGTGTTCAGTGCTGGCCATTGTAAATTGTATGTTACCCTGCACCGTATCTTTAAAGAGTGATAGACTTTGTTCTGATGCACCAGTAAGTTATTTGGGTTAAGTAGATATTTTATATTTTAAATTTGGTTAGAGTACATCCAGAGTACCCTTTATTATAGTTTTATTTAGCTACATTTCTAAGTGTGGCCTTTATGAGGAGAAGTTAATGAATTCTTTTTTTAATTAATTAATTTATTTTTCATTTAGTTTTCTTTTATACATTCAATCACATTATTATTTGTCTTACAAAATAGATATTTCAACAGATGAACATCGCTCCCTAACACAGTTGACAAAACCACAAAACATCCTCAACAGACAATACCACACCTCCCTGTGACATCAATACTTTGCCTCCCTGTTTTTCTTCTAATGTCCTTCCTCAGACCCTCCTCTTTCACACACACACTATATCTGGTATTTACATCTATATACTGTGTTTCTATATCCTTTAGCGAATTAGTTTCAGTCATAGAGTGTGGACACTCGGTATATATTAAGTGGGAACATACAATGCCTCTCCTTCATAGCCTGGCTTGCTTGACTCAGCAGTAAGTCTTCCATATTCATCCACTTCCTGTCAAAAGCCAGGGTTTTGTTGTTTTTTATGGCTGAATAGTATTCCATTGAGTATATTTTCCACAGTTTTTCTATCCATTCACCTGTTCATGGGCATTTGGGTTGTTTCCATGACTTAGCATTTGTGAATAGTGCCACAATAAACATTGATGTGCAAGCACTTTTCCAATTAAGTATTCTTCTGTCCTTTGGGTAGATACCAAGGAGTGGGATTGCTGGATCATATGGTAGTTCTATTTGTAGATTTTTGAGGAATCTCCGAATTGTTCTCCACAGTGGCTGGACCAATTTACATTCCCACCAACCGTGTAAGAGAGTCCCGCTTTCACCACACCAATGAATTCTAAGCCCTGTGTGAACTCTTGGATTTGTTCATTGGATAGCCATCCTATAATTGTTCGTTTCTTAGAAAATTCTCTGTTTATCTTCTTCTTCTTCTTTTTTAAATGCAAAGTCTAGCTGTCTTGGCTTCTCTGAACTCTCATCAATGTTTTCTCAACTCAGTAAAAACTTTAGGCTTTATCTGAGTTCCAATATCTTGATCTGTGGCCTGGGAACTGCTTCCAGGTTGCGAGCTAGGACAATCATAAGTCTCATTTTATTTGTATTTTTTTCCTCAGGGATCAAAGTTTTTTGTTGTTGTTGTTTCTGTTCAATATCTAAAAGCAGTTATTTTATATATTTTGTTTGGATGTCTATTGTTTATGGCAAGAGCAGAATTCCTGTAGCAACTAATCCTTCTTGGAAGGAAGTAAACAATGCATTGTATTTTAAAACCTGTGTCAGATGAGGCAAGTGGTGGGAAAAAAGTAACCATTTCACTTTACTCCGTGTGGAATAGGACATTGTAACAGAAGTTTTAGTAGAGACTTTAACAAAGTACACACCAAATCAATTAAACCATCAATATGAGTAGAAAGACTGTTCTCACTGTAAAATACTATAAACTCAAGTAACCAGAAACTATTTATAGAACTGAAAATTTTCATCCATGTGGTGAGTATACAGAAGTTTATAGGGGAGACTGAGAAAGATTTTCCTGAAGCAAATTGTTGGCAAGAGCTAATGTTCTGCTCTGATCTTGCTCTCCTTTAGTGCGACATGTTTTAGAGCTTGATACACCTTTTCTGAATTTGGGAGAACTTTTGGGTCACCCAGGAAATCGAAAACACAAAGGAAGAGCTTGAAAGTTGTCAATGGGGACCAGTAGGTGGCATGGTGGTTAAGGTGCTGGATTCCCATATGATTGACTATGGTTCAAGTCTTGGACCCAGTGACTTGAAAATCACTCAGGGTGTGCATGCATGTCTGCCCCAAATCCCAGGAGAACAGCAGGACTGTGGTATGACCATCTCTCCTGGGGTGGGGTGGGGGTAGGGATGGGGGTCATTTCTCACTTTCTCTCTCTCTCTTTCTTCTCTCTTTCTGTCTCTTCTCTCTCAGGTGAGTGCATGCTCCCCATGGCAAAAACCTAAATAAGTAAGAAAGTAAGTAAGTAAATAAATAAAGCTACCAATAGATATGCCAAAGGAAAAGTGGCTGCTTGCAAGACCTGTTTTTTTCAAAAATTTCCAGGGTAAAGAATGTATAGGCACTTCCTATGGACCAAATGACCTATGGGCCTATGACACTTATGAGAAAAACGAAAGTGAGGAAGAACTCTTTTTTTTTTTTTTTCAATTTGCTGGAGGACACATGTACTCTTCAGAGAGAAAATGAAAAGGAAAGTGAGAAAGCACTCCATGGGGATGGTCACACTGTCATCCTCCCTCCTCCACTTCTCCTTTTGGGAGTTTGGGTATGTGTGTACATGTACCTTGTGTATTTTTGAAACCACTGGATCTGAAACTTGAACCACACAGTTGAATGTTTGGGATCCAGCTGCCTTAACCACTACACTACCAGCTGCCTCATGAGGAAGAACTTGACACAAAGCTGAAGTTTAGACTATAGCATGACAACTTCAGTGCTGAGAAAAGTGTTGGCTCTCATTTTTATGTTTAGGAGTAGAAAGAGGGCCAGTACACAAATTTAAGAGATCAGTGGGAGATACCATGAAGTTTCTTTAACCTGTGGGTCGTGTTTATCCTACAAACTTGACAACAGAAACCCACATTTGTGCAAACTGTCAAAGTGCTCAACTCTCAGGGCTGCTCAATCTTATTTTCCAGATAGCGTTTTCTAGACTCCCTGGAAGACTAACAGATTAGGGACTATGACTCAGTTCTGAACACTTAGAAGTAAAGGAATGTCTGCTTGGAAATTTACTGGAAAATTATTGGTTTCTTGATAAAAAGGGGAAGGTGAGAGAAGAAAGCTCACTTGCAACACCTCTTGCCTATATGCCTGATTGAAATGTGACTATGGTTAGAGCGGTGACAGCTATTTCATGACCCTGGAGAAAATCCAAGGACAATGAGTTAGTATGCTGAGGCTGATGGGGTGACTACAGAGTTTGAGTTCTTGGTATAGGAGTGGATTGGTGCTGGTAAACTCAACTTCCTCGTGCTGAAGAAGGCTCATTTTATCTGAGGTCTCATGCTCAGTGACAGCAGCAATGGAACTTAATTATCTGTGAGACTAGTTTATGGCTTAGTTTGTGATATATTTTCTGGAAATAAGCCTCAAGCTTCTTTTTCCACTCCTTTCACATTCTGTGAACTATCCAGTATCTTTAAAAGTTTTCTAATTGATCAGTGAGGTTCAACTTTCTTTACTTGCAATTAGGACATTGAGACTAGTATAAAACATAAAGAATTCTCATACGGTGGCCATTTGGGTCAAGAGTCAAGTGTTTTACCTGTGTTAGAAAGTCCTGTGAGACCAGCTGAAATGCTGCAGTGGTAATGCAACACTTTGCAATGCTGAGGCAACATGTGAGCATTCTCAGTTCATATCCTGAGGCCTCTCTGCACATGCTAGGTATAGATGCATGTGTCCATGATTCTGGCTGGCTGAGTCTGGGGGTGGATCATGGTGCAAAGACCCTAATAAAGACTCTCTCTCTCTGTTTCTCTGACTCTTTCTCTCTCATGGAATCAAAACAAAACAAAACAAACTAAAAAACTGAAAAAAAAAATCCTATGTCTCAGGACCAGAAATCTGGCCACCTCCCTGGTATGCAGGGAGTTGAGATAAGGTACTAACTCTGAAGCAGCAGTAGAGTCAGGGAAACCATCTTTCTGAGACACCTCAAGAGACAAGAAGTGATAAATGGCTCTTCTGCTTACCGTTTGGCTAATTTTAAATTTGCACTGCTCACACACAGCTGTTGCAGTGGCCTCCGGTTCTAAGCAAAGTATCTAATATGGCCAAAGCTATTTCCTCTTTCCAGTCTTACACATTTGTACAGTAAAAGGATTAACACAGCTTTTGTGGTATTTGCCTACATAGCAATGGTGACTTTGCCATTCTTGCGAGTTGTACTTTTGCTCATGAGTTTATTTGTAAATCTTCCTTTTTACAAGGTAGTAGAAAAAGTCATCTGTCCAGGCATTTGTGAGTGTGGAGCCTAGACATATTCTCCTGGCAGTTGGCCAGAAGTCGGGTCATCACTGTCCTGGATGGTTGATTAGTAGCTGGGATGAGATGGCCACGTGGTAGATGATGAGGACGGGAAGACCTACACCAACAGAGGCCCTAGGGGAGCCCCATCAGAGAAGTGTTTCTGATCAGAGCATTCAGGGGATCTCCTGAAACTGGTACCTTCAGTCATTTTGAGTCTGTTGGCTTTGGCATTTGGCTTTGAGGTGTAAGGTTTGAAATTAGAGTGTGATATATAGAGAGAGGTCCTTGATGCTGTGGATCTCACAAAGCAACCCCACCTGGATGATATCAGTGCCACATCTTGTGTTTTAGTAGTGATTGCCCATTCATTTTATTGTTTATTGTTGCTGCTGCTCTAGTGGTTTTTTTTTTTTTTTTTTTTTTTTTTTCCTTTTCTATGTGTCTGAATTGTCTGAGCATGGTGCTTGGAATAAAGCCCGCAATATACATCCTGTTTGTGAGAGAGTGGTTTTTTTTTTTTTTTTTTTTAATGCTATTGAAATTATAGCTCTGAACAATAGGGTAACATTCATACACCGAGGCCCCATTAAATTATTATTTTTTAATAATGGAAATGTTTTTGAAATTGACTGGTACAATGTATACATGCTGAGTATTCACTATATTATTACTTTTTGGCAGTGGGAAGGGCTGAGGAAATGGAATAAAACCATTCCAAAATCTCAGCAGTACATGATGAGAACTCTAAACACATACTTAAACTTTTTTTAAAAATGTAGAAAATACAGTAGGTAAGGAGGTTTATCTGAGAAAGTTCACTCTGGAAGTGGCATGGTGACTAAATTATTATTATTGACATGAAGGTGATGTGAAAGAAAAATTCACATCCTTAATACTTACAATATGTTGTTTGCTTTTAATCTAGAACTTGTCCTTTTTTCCCATTTTTGTCCATATTTCAGAGTTTGCATGCTTTAGTTAATGACTTTACAATATTAAAATCTGCCAGAATAGGTACCCTAGGGTCAGGAGCACCTGGTTAAGATGGGAAAGAAATTGACAAAGATCAAATCTTTGACCTGGACTCTCAAACCCGTCGGCTGTATTCCTGGCCTTGCTGGCTGTCCCTGACTCGTCCATTGCTCCCGAGTGGGAGACCTCAGCCTGATGAATCACAGGCTGCTCCTTCAGCCACCAGAGTGGGAAGAAGAGGCCAGATGGAGGGAAGCGTGGATGGCCCTCTGTCACTACTGGCTGGCTGCCATCACCTGGACACTCTGCACTCCTTGCCGAGGGAATGTCACTGTCCTGCCTGCATAACGGGCTGGCCATCCTCAGAGCCCTCCAAAGCAAGATGCAATTCTGAGCCATGTTGTCATGGTTACTTAGCCATTTCCCCAGAGTTGTGACATCAGTGTCTCCAAGGGGCAAGCGCTCTACCTCATGCATATGCATGTGCTCGGCAGGGGCCTTACCACATCTGAGCATCTTACAATATTTTAGTGGAAAATGATAGTGAAGGAGGGAAAGGTGACACAGAGAATAGAAGTAAAAATGACAGGAGGGCACATTATTAAGTGAACAAATGAAGTTGCTCTCCAGTCGAATTGGGAGAAGATGGAAAGGATTAATGCTGAGTTGGGATTCCTGGGTTTAAATTAGCCATCTGCTTGGTTGCACTGGGCTCTCATGCACACTTGCAGAGCTTTAGACTTTTTAGATGACTTTCCCACGTGATATTTTATTCGACTGAAAACAACTCATGACAAATGTGGCTGAGGAGACCAGTGATGTGCATCAGATGAGGAAATAGACACCCTGAGAAGTGAGGTACTGTGGACGTTCAGACCAACAGTATAGGACTCACTATGGATGCTGATAAACTCAATACTCAGCATGAGGTTTGCTTTATTTCTGATGTCTCCAATCTCTTAGGAACTGAGAATTTTCAGAAGGCAGACATTTTCCAGAGAACAGTATTTTTCTTTTAAAAGTTTATTTATTTCTTCTATGAGCAAGCAAGAAAGAGAGAGTGTATACCCGCTATAGGATCTTGATGCTATGATCTACACTCAGCCTCACCAGCCATGGATCACAGGCATGTGTGGGCCTAGTGTGTCCAGGGAGCTCTGGAGGAAAACAGGAAACTCCCCATGTGTCTGTCTTGCAGAGCACTGCATTTTACTGCTGTGTGACTGTCTGGTCCCCTTAGAAGGCAGTATTACATGTCCATCTTCTCCACTAGACTGTGAGTTCCTTAAGAGTAAGGGTATAGTCTGCATTGTTTGGGTATCTATAGCACCTCTCACGTAGTAGGCACTTAGTCATGAATGACTATTGACCTGAATCAAGTTAATGTCTGAGGGAAGCTGGAGTATCATAAAAAGGCCTGACAATCTACTGTTCCTCATTGAAATATATCAATATCAAATTAGAATTTAGCATTTTCCAAAATAAAACAGTGATGTTTAAAGAGTAGACCGTGTGGGATAAATTTCTAATTAATGCATTGCAACTCTAAGTGAGTGCCCTGACTTGGACTGAGAATCTGTTTCCCAATCTTACTGTGACCATGTCAGTTACCCAAACCCACAGTTTCATGAAACAGTGCAGGAATCCCATGCTCAGATACACTGGTGGCAAAGAGAATAGAAAATCCAGTAGGTACTAGATTACTTAGTATCATGTAATTATCACATCAAGGAAATTCTGTAGTTTGTCACAAGTTACTTAACAGTTGAAGTGACTAAGCCAGAACCATGGAAGGTAGATTAACCCAGGATATTCCTAAGTTAACTATTCCTAAATTAATAGCACACAGGGCATTGCTCATTGGAGAACTTACTGCACTAATGTGTGGTATTCAGGCTTCAAATAAGCCCTGAGCTGTGAGGATGAAGATTCCAAATTGTGGATGAAGATTCCAAATTGTGGCAATCCTCTGTTCAGAAGGTGGCTTTGTAACAGACAGATTTGTTGCCGTTGGGTGTCTGAGTTGATGTTAGCATTAAGAGGCGTCTGTGGCAAAGACCTCATGGGTAACAAGGTCTGTCTCTTCTATTTGTATAGACCTCTTGGGAGTGTCCACAGTGGGAAAACTGTGGTTCAGGTTTCCTGTATCTCTCATTTCAAGGGTGGCAGATAAATTGATCTCCTGTGGTTTTTATTTCTAAATCTGAAATGAAGTTTGAATAAGGCAGAGCCAGCCATATTGTTTCAGAGAGCAGTAGCTGCATAACAAATGACCTCAGAATTTAGTTCCTTAAGACAATAATTTATTAAACCTCATAATTTTGCTGTCAAGAATTGATTGCTCTATTCTTATGTGTCTGTGTAGCTTTGGCAGAGGCTGCTTACTAGAGTCAGTGACTTCACACAAGTACCTGGGATTTTGTGTGAATGGCTAGAAGACTGGATTCAGCTTGGAAAGTTGACCAGGACCCCTCCATGTCACCTTAAAGGGTGGCCCTGCCAGGGTAACATGTGGTTCAGGGCTTCAGGAATGAGTGTTTGAAGGGACAAGAAGGATGCTGCAAGTCTTATAACCTGACCTCAGAAATCCAAGAACACCATTTCTGCCACATTCCACTGGTCAAGTGAATTACTAAGTACAGAAGGTACCAGACTTATGATGATTTGACTTAGAATGTTTTGACTTTATGATGGCGTGAAAATGATACAAGCTCAGTAATAACTGTACTTTGAATTTGATCTTTTTCCAGTAAAAGTGTTGACCTTTTATAGTAAAGTCAACACTTTACTATAAAACATAAATGAGGTCCTTAAAATATTTCATGGAAAATGTACATTATGAAAAAATAATGCATGGATTTCAAATTTTTTGCACCAAAATAAACTCATAGTTTAATTCCATTTTTTCCCACAAATGTTTTGAAGTAATGTAGACTTTATGTGGGATGATTTTTCCCAGCTGTAAGCTATTGTAAGTGTTCTGAGCATATTTATGGTAGGCTAGGCTAAGCTATGATGCTTGATTGGTTAGATATAGTAAATGCATTTTTGACTTAATGATATTTTCAACTTATGATGGGTTCACTGGGATGTAACCCCATCATAAGTTAAGGAACATCTATTGAGTTGTTGGAAGAGTCATGATGTCTTTTTTCTATGTTTTTCTGTGCAAAAATGCATCATCACTTTTCTGACAAGCCAATACATAACCAATCACTTTTCTTCCTCCTTTTCCTCCCATTTTTATCTCTCTTGGTGAAAACAATAGCAACCTCTGCTCCTTTGAAAACTGTCCTTGAGTGCACTCAGAAAACCCCTATATACTCTAGGCAGCAGAAGCCAGGTAAAGAACCAGGCAGCCACCTGCACCTGGGCAGATGAGCTGAGATGGCTCCTCCCTCCCCACTTTCTCTGGGCTTTACTGGGCCCTACCCCCTCATCCTCTTGTGAAGGTGATTTTGCTCAGATGGACCTGCATTTCTTCTTTTCCCTGACTTTCTTATGGCTTTCCTTCTGATAATAAGTACTTCTGAACTTCATCCTATTATTGCATAACAAGTTACCATAGCTATAGCAGTTTAAATTAGCATTCAGTGATTTGATTGTCACACAGTTCTACTGAATAGAAGTCCAGGAGGGTATTTCTGGATAAGGGTCTCACAAAGGCAAAAGCAAGGTACCATCCAGGTTGACTTTTTATCTGGGGGCTTTGAGGAAGAATCCATTTTCAAGCTCATTCAGGTGTCTGGCAGGATCTAATTCCTTGTGGCTGTAGGACTGAGGTCCCTGTTTCTTTGACATATGGCCTCCTCCATTTTCAAAGCAGGGAGTCCTCTTCATGCTTTGGTTCTCTGACTCCATCTTTTCTGTCTCTTGCCCTCTCTCTCTTTCTCTCTCTTTTTTTTTTTTCTTGGTAAAGGCTCATGTGACTATATTGGACCCAGTTTGTTAATCCAGGATAATCTTTTTATCATTTACTTAGTAAGCTACATGTGCCAAGTCTCTCCTATCATGCATCATAACATTTGTGCAAGGAACACCAGGGCAGAGATAATGCAGGCCCAAATTCTGCCACCATAAGTAGAAAACCATATTCCAGATGTTTCAGCCAGCACCTCATTTTGGAACTCATGCCTGCCCTACTTCTTGACGTTTTGAGCATTTTTTAGGATATGATCCTGGAAACACTAAGAAACACTTGGTCTCTGCTTATAGAGCCAGGGGCTCAAGCAACATGATGTCTACTTGTTCAGCCACACTGGTCTCCTTGTTTCTTTGGCAGGACATGTACTTGCTCTTCTTTCTTACCTGAAATCTTACAAATCTGAGTTCTTTGGTTCCTTTGGATGATCAGCCCAAATAGCCCTTATCAGAGACCCTTTCCTTACCACTCAGATAAAAGCCCACAGTCCACCTGCCGTGTAATGCTTGGCCAAGTGAGAGAAGAAAATTGAAGAGAGAAACTCAGGCTCTGTTCAAACAGCCTTGTGCCAGAAGCTACATTGCAACCACTATCAGAGTCTGAGTTTTGGAGAAGTGAGGACTTAGGAATATTCACATGATCTTCCATGATGTAAATTTACTGCTCTGCCCCTGCTGAGCTACATAAAGACACGTATCAGTTCCCCTCACCTGGGACCACACTGATGGAAGTTTATAGAAGTGAATACGAGCAATTCCTGGGCTGGTGGGGACTTTTTAATCAGCAGAAGGCTGTAGTGATTTTATGTTTTTCTTCTAAACATTTATTGAGCCTCTGCTGTATCCCTGGCTTCTTTCTAGGTGTTTCGCGTGCCTGATGTAGTTTAATGGCATAACTCCTATGGGTAGGTGCCCAAGTTCACATTGAGGCCAAACAACAATAATAAGAGCTGGCAATAATCAACCTCAGAACTTATTTTATGACAATAGGTAGTGTAATGGTTGGGGCACTGGACTCCCTCATGGCAGACCATGGTGGGAGTCCTAAACCTGGTGGCTTGCTTTCTCTATGTCTCTGTCTCTTTCTAGTCAAATTAAAAAATAATTCTTTTTTGAAAAACATATCATTGAAGTCTACTTGATGTGAGATTTCCCTGGTAGATTAGCTTTCTATTATTTCTGTAACAAATTACCACCAACCTAGGAGCTTAGAACAAGGCACATTTATTACTAGACAGTTCTATATAAGAAGTCCAGTGTGGGTCTCTTGTAAAGCTAAAATTAAGGTGTCAACAGGGCTGCATTCCTTATTGGAGGTTCTAGGGGAAAATCTGTTTCCTTGTTCACTTAGATTGTTGGTGAAAACCAATTCTTTGTGGTTGAAAGACTGAGGTCACTTATTTTATTATTTTATTTTTTTTGCCAGGGACTAGCAGATAGTGTAATGGTTATGTTGCTGGACTCCCACGTAGTCAGCCATGGTCCAAGTCCTAGTGGCTTCAAACTTAAACCCAGCATGCATGCATGCATATCCAAAATCCTGAGAAGAGAATGAAGGAGAAGGGATTGTGGCATGGCCATCCCTTCTGGGGGGTGATGTCTCACTTTCTGTCTCTCTGTTTCTCTGGTGAGTACATGCACCCTATAGCAAAAATCTCTCTAAAAATTAATTTTAAAAAAATTGCCATAGGGCACCTGAACTCACTGGAAAGAAACAGAAAGAAACAGAGAGACAGAGAAAGAGGAGGAAAGTGAGAAATCACACTACAGGGGGGATGGCCATGATGCAATCCCTTGTTCTCCATTCTTCTCTTGGGGTTTTGTGCATGCATGCACACATACCTGGGGAGTTTTTCAAACTGCAGGGTTTGGGACTTAAACTATGGAGTCGGCCGTGAGATGCAGTATCTTTAACCACAACACCAGCTGCCCACTGAAGCCAGCTTTTACTCATCAATTTTCAGTTAAGGGTCATTCTTAGCCCCTAAAACTGGACATAGTTCTTAGCTCATGCTTGCCTTCCTCCCACCTTCAAGGCCAGAAATAGTAGGTTGAGATAAGTTCTGCATGTCTCTGACATTTTGTCTTCATCTTCTATTTTTATTTGATTTATTTTCATTTTTTAGACAGATTTTGCTATAGGGTGTGTGCACTTGCCAGAAAGAGAGGCAGAAAGTGAGAAATCACCACCTAGGGGGATGGCCATGACACATTCCCTTTTCCTCCATTCTCCTCTTGGGGTTCTGGTTACCCACCCACATGTGTCCTGCGTGAATTTTAAGCCTCTGAGTCTGAGACTTGAACTATGGTCCACTACATGGGAGTCCAGCAACATGGCATCTGCTGGTCTCCATCTTCCTTTTAAAGGCCTGAGTGAGTAAATTGGGTCCATTCAGATAATCCAGTAGAATTTCCCTATTTTAAGGTCTGTCACCTTGATTCCATCTGCAAATTTCCTTGAGCCATGCATCATTAGCATGTTCATAGGTTGTGGGGATTAAACAGGGATATCCTTGGGAAGTCATTATCCTATTTACCATATACCATTCATTTGCATGTATATTGATGAAATAGTGGAATATTGATATTTGAAATCATGCCTTCCCACGAATGACAAAATGTAAAATAATTTTGTTATAGATGTTCACCAATAAGAAGTCAAAGATCAGAAAAGGCTGGAATATTTTTAAATGACTGGTACAATTCTGAACTAGATTTGAAGAGTCAGATAACTTTCTCTTTTTCTGGAGAAGTCAGAAGGAAGCATATTTTGAAAAGAAGAGAAACTACTCACAACATAAACAATAGCTAACAAAACCTGCTAAATTATTACTTGGAGAACTCCTACCCAAGTCACAAGTCATATCCTTGTGGGAAAATTTCCTGGATCTCTCTAGATGTATGTTAGAGTTATTCCCATAGTGCTTTGTTCATACGTTTGATGATGGACACAGATACTCCATGCTCTAACAACTTGTGAATAGCTATTTCTACAACTAACAGTTTTGTACAACTCTGTGTTCCTGGTTCCTGATGCAGCGTCTGTTGCAAGCTTGCCAGAGTTAAAACTCTGTGAAAGGATAGAACTCCATCACATTATCAATAAATACCTCAGAAGGGAGACCAGTGTTAAGGAGAACTGGTTCCTGGTAACTGGTTGCATGGCTGCTCAGATCGCAAAGAAGTATGTGGAGAAGACAGCATGCTAATTCTCACTGTGCTGAACTGTGCAGGGTCACAGACCCCTTACTATACGCCAAAACCCAAGTTAGACAACAGTGATGTGTATATGAATAAACCCAGTCTGTGCTCTGAACAAGGAGAGGTCTAGAGTGAGATTGATGTGTCTCAATTCAGGAAACACTGAATAAACATTTCATAGTCAGTTGTTTCTTCTTTCTTTTATTTTCCACTCTTTACTGACTAAAATATATATACAGAAAATTGTATAAATCTTAATTGTAGAACTTGATGAATTTTCACAAATTGCACATTCATGGCATCAGCAACCAGATCAGGAGACAATATTGCCGACACAGCTTTGTATTTATTTTTCCAATTCCCACCATCATTGTTTTACACTGCCTGGATAAAGCCAGACCTCAGTTTGGTAGATGGGCCTAGAGCCTATCCTGTTAGTGAACTAACAAGGTAGTATACCCTCCTGCTTTGGAAGCTATCTACTGACATTCTCTGGGCACTGATACTCAGTAGTGGGTTCTAGTGAGAAGAGAATGGAGAGATTTCCTACTTAGGAGTCAGGACTATCCCAAAACATGGCAGAGAGTAAATCAACAAAGATTTAGTTCATATACTCTATGTGTAAAAAATCCATATTCTTTAAGAATAATCTGCTTGAGAGTTGGACAGTGGTGCAACAGTAAAATGCAATGCTCTGTGAGGTCGACTTAAATGAAAAGGTTGTGGGTTCATATCTGAAGACCTCCCTGAGTATGCTGGGCCCCTGATCCAGGCTGGCTGAAGCTGGGGTTGGATCGTGACATCAAGATCCTGTCAGGGGTGTTATATCTCTATCTGTATGTCTTTCTATTTGGAAGAAAAAAGAGTCTACTTGTAAGAACAGGATATAGGGGACAACAGATGGCACAGTGGTTACGTGGCTGTCCTTCCACATGCCAACTGTGATTATAGTCCCCAGACCCATGACTTGAAACTCATGCCGGGCGCATGTGCGTGCATGCCTAAGATCCTAGAAGGAGAATGGAGGAGAAAGGATTGCTGGCGTGGCCAACCTCCCTGGAGGGTGATTTTTCATTTTTTCTCTCACTATGTCTCTCTCTCTCTCTGGCAAGTGTATGTGCCCTAAGGCAAAAACCTTAAAAAAAAAAACACATAATAAAGCAGTTAAAAATATTGTGGCACACGGTATAAAAGATATTAAAGAAAGATATCAGCCACTGTTTTGGTGAGATTCTTGGGGATACTACTGAAGTGTTGCAGGGGCTAAGTCAGTTCTAGAGAGGGCAGGAATCTGGTGGCCCAGGCTCAGTAGCTCTCCTTTGACCTGCTTAGCATACTTAGATTTCCAAATAAAGTATTAATTGGAAAGCATGGTTTGTTGGTGAGTAAATCACTAACAACACTGGTGTAGGCTGAAGTCACTGTGGGTACTCAGAGGAGGAGGAGCTGGTTGTATTTTGGTTTGGGTCAACAGGGGGAAGGGCATGAGGGAAGGAGGACAGAGGTGAAGAGCACCCTAAAAATAGTCTTTGGAGAGGGATAATATGAGGGCTTTGAGGGTTCTGGAATCTATGCAGATTTCATGATTTTCTAATCCCGGTTAGGCAGGCACATTCCAGGGTGAGAAGTGAGATGAGGTCTGCAAGCTAAATGCCCTTGTCCTATTTAGAAGGGGCACTGTAGCTTACCTTCACTGATTGTGGGTCTGTGGAATTTTGGCTTGTTGGGACTAGATCTTCAGATTTTTCATGTAATTCTGAACATCCAGATTGCTTTGGGCAAATTATTTTGATTTTTAAACTACTGGTTCACTTAAGAACACAGTATTAGGGCAAATAGAGCCTAGTGAGAGAATGAGTAGGACCAGAAGTACTTTGAGGTACTCTGCAGAAAGCTCGACCTAGAAGAAATATTAGCCATGCCATACACTTGACCAGGGGACTAGGTTGCTTCCTTGCTCTGGTGATCATTTTTTCTGAAATTTTGAAATGGAGATATATTCTGGTTGGAGCATGGTAGCAGGATTAACCAGGGAAAAATACACAATAATCACAAGCAGAATCTGCTCAGGAAAAAAACAAGTCTCCTTCCCTTTCCTGAGTCTTATGTTCTTATATTTGTAACTACAACTAAAGTTAAGAGGCATTTTCCTCTGTGACGGGGTGGTTTATTCTTTGCCAGCTCCCTATATCCACATAACTTCCCAAGGTATTGTGTGTGTGTGTGTGTGTGTGTGTGTGTTTTCCTTACAAACATTGACTACCTCTGGCAATTTATAAACATGTTACTGAGAATTTCAGAACAACCACAAACCATGGCACTTGTCTATCCAAGAAAGGATGATGTTGTCAGAAAATCCACAGCTTAAAAGTCTAGATATTCCTTTTGAAAGTGTTAAGTGGCTGACTCTCTCTTCCCAGCATGTTATTTGGTACAATCCAAATGAAATTCAAACAGCTGCTGCAACCATGTTGGAGATCAAAGTGCTAATTACTTGTTACTAGGATCCACTTTTCTGACAATGGCTCTTTGAAAACCTGTAATCGCATAGATACTACTGTGGAATGATGAAATTTACTTTTTCATGTGATGTTAACTCAGATTTTATCTTACAGGACTCTGTCCTTCCTACCTGTAAGAATATTCCAAAATGGCTCCTGGATAAAAATAAAACAACCCCAACCACTCTCTCCCAGCACACATAGCAAACATTATCACTCTCAAGAACTATCTCTTTATTCCACCAAGACCCGCCTAGCCAACTTCTAAAATGTAAGTATCTAATTTGCAGCTGTGCCCTCAGACACAAAACATATTACTAATTTATGGTCCTTTGCTTGATTACCTCTGGTCATTACATCTGATTGGAAAGTAGCTCTCCATTAGAGGAATAGTATTTGTTGTGCCCATCCTGTCTTTCTCCCCACCTCTTCCCAGCCATTGTAGTGTTCAGATCCTCACTAAAGGCCACAGGAATTGAACTGCATCACCTCTGACTAATACATGTGGTCACCACAACTGTACCACCAGACATTTGTCCTCAACTATGATAGTCTGGTTTCTCTTGACACCCATCTGGTTTGACCCACTCATTTTCTCACCTGAGAAACTCCAGAACGGTGGGACATATCTCTATTTATTTATGTATTTATTTTTTGGAGAGGTTTTTTGCTATAGGGCATGTGCGCTTGCCAGGAAGACAGAGAGAGACAGAGAGACAGAAAGTGAGAAATCACCCCCCAGGGGGAATGGCCACTCTGTAATCCCTTCTCCATTCTCCTCTTGGGATCCTGGGCACACACACACACACGCCCAGCGTGAGTTTAAGCCACTGGGTCCGGGACTTGAACCACGGTCAATTACATGGGAATCATAGCCATTATGCTAACTGCTGGTCCCCTAGGTAATAGATAATGATAACAGGAAAACTTGAAGACTAAGAAAGTAAAATATGTGAATTCATATTCCGTTTTAATAAACTGAGGTAATTAGTCAGTTGAAATGCAATACATAGTGACAACCTGTGACATATAAAAGACGGCTGGCTGACAAAGACAGAGTTGTTCTTTATTGCACTAATATTCGTTTCTTCATCAACATTGAATTCCTCAGTCTTCTGGCATTTCAATTACATTGTACAATGAATTTATAAAATTTGCACATCTATGCTTTTTTTTCTCTTGTTCTGAAAACTTGAAAAGAAACTTTTCATGCATGTCCCCTGTCTCCCCAACCTGCACGCATGCTATGATTTAACTAGATTTCTAAGTTATGTGTTTAGAATATCAATGGTGTATTACAGAGTCTAAGGAAATGTGTATATCTAAAATGGATGGGCAAAAATAAATGGGGGGATTCTAATATATAAATCCTATGAAAGCAAGGACCTAGTTTGTCTTGTTTACAGATTCTTTTCCAGCTAAATAGCTCCTGAAATACTGTAAAGCTCAGTAGATTTTGTTGAATGAATGAATGAAGAGATGAGAGACCATTTAGAAGACTATAGTGGGTTAATTACTATAGTGGATAAATGGTGCCCTGTATACATGTCACCATCCCAAACCCTAGAACCTGTGAATATGATCACACTTGGAAAAAGTGTAGACAAATTTAGGATTTCAAGATGAGATCATCCAGGATGAGTGGACCCTAAACTTAATGGCAAGCGCCCTCTAAGGGTCATGCAGAGGAAATTTGACAGAGAGAAGGAGATAATGTGACCATGGAGGCACAAGTTGGACTGATGTGGCCACAAGCCAAGGAATGTCTGAAGCCACAGAAAGCTGAGAGACAAAGACTATATCTCCCCTATAGCCTCTGAGCATGGTCCTGCCAACACTTTGATTTTGTACTTTTGATCTGCAGAATTGTGAGAGAATACATTTCTGTTGTTTTAAGTAATCAATTTTGTGGTAATTTTTCATAGCAACCACTAGAAACTAATAGAGGGGCTAAAGGGAGAGGTATGGACTGCTTAAGAGAGTGGCCTGGCAGAGCTGAGCACTTTCTAGTAGATTCCATATGAGATAGTGCTATTCAATATCACCTGCCAGTTTCTGTAGTCTTTCTCAAGGTAAAATGACTGAAGAGGCTTGAAGAGCAGCTATTAGTTCTTGTAAGCCACACAGTGGCCCTGTTTATGACCCTGCCAGTTTCTGTAGTCTTTCTCAAGGTAAGATGACTGAAGAGGCTTGAAGAGCATCTATTAGTTCTTGTAAGCCACACAGTGACCCTGTTTATGATGGTGAGAAATGATATTCTCCAGGTGGATACCTACTGAATATGCAATAATACTGCATTTTTACTGAATGTCACTGGCTTTAGTTTTTGAATATTTGAGAAGTGGAGGATCATATAATCTCACACTTTTCAAGCTGGAAGGGATTTACAAAATTTGCCTGAGGTTGCGTGTGCTTGCTAGAGAGAAGCAAAAAAAAAAAAAAAAAAAGAGAGAGACAGAAAGGACTCCCAACCCCATGGGACATGGTCATGTTGCAATCCCTTTTCCTCTGTTTCTCTATTCTGTCAGGACTCTGAGCATGTGCACACACACATACACACACACACATACACACACATACACGGCCACATGCTCCCCCAAGTTACTGGGGCTGGGATTAAAACCATGCTGTCTGACTATGTGGGATCCCCTCCGTTAACCACCAGGCCAGGGAGCCAGTCCACTGGAAGGGATCTTAAAGATCATTTTCTTAGATGGCTATAGAGAATGGAAAGCAATGAGATAAGAACACAGTCCTTGAAAATTCCAGGAAAGCAAATGGGAGTTAGCTAAATGGTGGCCCTGGCCCAGCAGACACAGAGGTTGCGTCAGTCAGTGGAAGTGAGACTGATGTGTTTTTGATGAAGGACTCTTTATCATAGTTGAGTGGAACCCCCGATACCTCGATGGTGCCATTTGAGCCCGTCTTTCTCATTCCTCAGTAATTATTTCATTTGGGGGAAAAGGAAAAGTGGAATGGACAAATACCGATCTTCATTTTTACCTCAAGCAGCCAAATGGTGAAGGCATTGGCTTGCAACCAGTTTTGTGGAACCTATGGTGGGCTTTGAGGTCCAGTGGGATTCAGCTTTGATCTTGAGAGAGGCTGTGAGGGGTTTGTTTTTCACAGGGGCTTTAGCCTACAGTTAAGTGCAAACACCTGCTGTAGTACTGGTAATTAGTAGGTAATTAGTAGTTAATGTTCTTAGGATTTAAAAAGAAAGCTTACATAAGTAATTACTTACTATTTCTTATAATGTGCTGCTTTTCTTGAGATTTCATATCCCCAGAACATTTGCCAAGTTCCTAGGTTCCTCAACATACTAAATTGTTTATTAATTACACACGTATATTGCTTTCAGGAAAAAAAAAGAGAAAATACATTAAATGCTGGAAATAGGAATGAGTTATCTTTTAAATTACAGCAGAGAACTCATTTGAAATTATAAAATTTGTGACTAGTAGCAGCTCTGGAAAGTGGCCCTGATTTAAAAAAAAAAAAATTAGATGTGACTAGGGGAAGAGATGGATAGAGAAAGAAAGGTCAAGACCATTTAATAAAACACTAAGTGTTCAACACATTTCACAGAAGGGTCCTTTCATGTGAGCAGACACACAACTATGCCTTGGCTTGTCAGAAAGACTGCCAGGGCTCCCATTCTTAGGGGTGAGTACTGCCAAGCAAAGCTAAGTGGCACTAACAATCTCAGACTCTGGAGGTGACTGAAATGGAGGGACATTGGAACACATTAATTACTGTGTTGTGACTATATTTTCAAAGGTTTTTTCACCTTACAATTTTAAAAGCAGATTTCCAACCCCTAAGCTCTGGAGACTCTCCATGCCAACTGCAAATGGGCATTCACTCATTTACTTTGTTTAGAGGCTATTGCTTTGGGAATTTCTTCTGAAATCTGTTCCTCATTTCGGACAGCCTCAGAAAATGCAGCTAAGCAGTCTTGTGATTTTAGTTTTCTCATCTTTAAAATAGGAGGAGCAAGTATTTCCTTTTTGGTCCTTCCATGGTCTTGCCATTAGTCACAAAGAGATGTATGTTATAGGGATGCCAATATGTATTACTTCTCTTTTCTTTAAAGAATAATTTATTTAATTTTATTATTATTATTTTAAATTTGTTATGTGGCATGTGTGCTCGCCACAGAGAGTCACAGAGAGAGAGACAGAAAGTGAGAAAGTAAGCTCGTAGGTCCAGGACTCAAACCATGGTTGGCCTTCACCGCCTAATCACCATGGCACCTGCTGGTCCCTGTATTACCTTTTAATACTATGGTGGCGGGAGTGGGGGGAGTCCCCAAATCACATACATATTCATTCACCACAGCCATATTTAATAATATACATATGTAAGAATAATAACTAGATGATAAATATATAAACTTCGACTATTGTTCATTTCACAATGTGGCTTCATTACCTTTCAGCTAATCACTGGTTGCCTTTTTAGAATTCCAAGATAAAAAAAAATTTTTTTTTTGAGAAATTCTAGACCTAGCAGGGTTAGAATAGAAGCTCTCTCACCACATGATGTTGGAGCAGGCTGGCTCCTGTTAAGGGATTTCTGGTGATAATTGTTCAGAAGAATAGAGGAGAAGAAAAAGCTGAGTGGAACTTAGGGAAAGTAGTCATTGAGCAAGCAGATATTTTAAAATTGTCTTTCTCTTAACATTTCAGAAAATAATCCCAGATAAAAGAGAATCTTTCCTTTTAAAATACTATTTAAACTTTCCTCTTTTTTGAAGATACTATTTTTAAAAATATATAACTGATCAATGTCATATGCTACTACTTTTATTCCACTTTATCCTGAATGTCTTCAATGGAAAGATACCTTCTGAGTTCTTTAGGAGCACTTTAGTTTTTTTCCCACCTACTTCTCCTCTAGGTAAAATAACATTTCTTTGTTAGCCTTTTCTTGTCACGTCGTATTTTCCAATGCATTTGTGTTATATGTCAGTGTACATATAGGAGTATGTGTATATGTATGTCTATGGTCATGCTCCTTTTTTTTTTTTTTCAGTTTGCTATAGGGCGTGTGCACTTGCAGGAGAGAGACAGAGAGGGAGAGTACAAAAGCAAGAAAGTACTCATCAAGAGGAATGACCATGTTGCAATCCCTTCTCCTCTATGCTTCTCTCGGGATTTGGGGCATGCACATACACATGCCCTGCGAGTTTTTCAAGCTGCTACGTCCAGGATTTAAACTGCTCAGTCAGCCATGTGGGATTCAACCTTTTTAACCACCATGCCACTTGACCACCCTGGTCATGCTGATGTATGTTATAGGGATGCCAATATGTATTACTTCTCTTTTCTTTAAAGAATAATTTATTTAATTTTATTATTATTATTTTAAATTTGTTATGTGGCATGTGTGCTCGCCACAGAGAGTCACAGAGAGAGAGACAGAAAGTGAGAAAGTAAGCTCGTAGGTCCAGGACTCAAACCATGGTTGGCCTTCACCGCCTAATCACCATGGCACCTGCTGGTCCCTGTATTACCTTTTAATACTATGGTGGCGGGAGTGGGGGGAGTCCCCAAATCACATACATATTCATTCACCACAGCCATATTTAATAATATACATATGTAAGAATAATAACTAGATGATAAATATATAAACTTCGACTATTGTTCATTTCACAATGTGGCTTCATTACCTTTCAGCTAATCACTGGTTGCCTTTTTAGAATTCCAAGATAAAAAAAAATTTTTTTTTTGAGAAATTCTAGACCTAGCAGGGTTAGAATAGAAGCTCTCTCACCACATGATGTTGGAGCAGGCTGGCTCCTGTTAAGGGATTTCTGGTGATAATTGTTCAGAAGAATAGAGGAGAAGAAAAAGCTGAGTGGAACTTAGGGAAAGTAGTCATTGAGCAAGCAGATATTTTAAAATTGTCTTTCTCTTAACATTTCAGAAAATAATCCCAGATAAAAGAGAATCTTTCCTTTTAAAATACTATTTAAACTTTCCTCTTTTTTGAAGATACTATTTTTAAAAATATATAACTGATCAATGTCATATGCTACTACTTTTATTCCACTTTATCCTGAATGTCTTCAATGGAAAGATACCTTCTGAGTTCTTTAGGAGCACTTTAGTTTTTTTCCCACCTACTTCTCCTCTAGGTAAAATAACATTTCTTTGTTAGCCTTTTCTTGTCACGTCGTATTTTCCAATGCATTTGTGTTATATGTCAGTGTACATATAGGAGTATGTGTATATGTATGTCTATGGTCATGCTCCTTTTTTTTTTTTTTCAGTTTGCTATAGGGCGTGTGCACTTGCAGGAGAGAGACAGAGAGGGAGAGTACAAAAGCAAGAAAGTACTCATCAAGAGGAATGACCATGTTGCAATCCCTTCTCCTCTATGCTTCTCTCGGGATTTGGGGCATGCACATACACATGCCCTGCGAGTTTTTCAAGCTGCTACGTCCAGGATTTAAACTGCTCAGTCAGCCATGTGGGATTCAACCTTTTTAACCACCATGCCACTTGACCACCCTGGTCATGCTTTTTTTTTTTTTATTGTCTGTTTCTTATCATTTATCACCACTTGTGTTATTCATTTATTGCTTATTTGTTTATTTCTTGTCTTGCTTGTCCTGGACAGTAAGCTCCACCAGCATCGGACCTATCTTCTGGATCAACATACAGCCAGCATCCAGCACAGAGCTGGACCATGTAGGGTTAAATAAGAATGAGAATGAATGAAATAGGATTTAAGAATGTGACTGCAATGTCGATAACAAAAATATTGCAAGCTTCCTGTATTCAATGTTTGCTTTTAAGCTAACAATGAAAATTCAGACTAAAACTGTCAGTTGCCGTGACTCTCAGACTCTCCTCATGTCTGAATATTGTGAATCACAGCCATATACAAGACTCTAGTGGCTTTAACTGATGACATACCTGCCCAGACTTGCTGGTTCCCATAATTTTTCAGTGTTCCTAGGGTATTTACTAACCCCCGCATGCTGACAACTGCCCCAATTTGCTCTCATGTACACATTTAACATATATGAGGAGGGTCTTCAAAACATTTTAAGAAAATGCATATTATGAAAAATTCATGTGGAGATTTCAAAAAATTTTTGCACGAAGTACATTTAAATTTTAATTCCATTTTCTCACAAACTATTCGAAGTACCCCCATGTTTACTACAAACTTACATGGTTGATCTCCCTGAAATATGGTTTCTAGAACATCTATCCTTAGTTTAGGAGTATGTAAGATGGATCAGAATTGAGTCATAATATATACATTTATAAATAAATAATATAGTTATTTATATAATCAATTATATATATGACTGATAACTATTGTATTGAATGGTGATTTCCCAGACACAGTAAATATAAAAATCTTCACTGTATATAGAGCTCAAATTGATAAAAAAAAAGAGATAAGCATTAGTCATGAATAAAACAGTTGCAAGAGAGTTAGAAAATACATGAGAAAATGTTCGATTTCACTAGTGATTAATTAAAATGATGGAAGACATTTTTGCTTATCAAATTAGCAAAACTTAAAGATTCTCTCAATTTTTACCACTGGAAAATTTTCTGGTTTAGTCTTCCTTCATTCCCATTTTGTTTTCCTCTTTCTTTTGTTTCTCCTTTCTCTACCAATAAATTTCCTCTTTTTCCTTTTTATTTCTTTTCTAATTAATTTTCAGGAGAGTTATAAATCCAGTTTTTGGAATTTACCTTTCTTAAGTGGCTCCGTCCTTAAAATTTTGCCCTCCTCTAATACTTTTGGTGTTGCTGTTGCTGCTTCTTTAGAACTTTTTACACGTATTTTTTAAGTGATTAATTTTTTTGGTTTTCTCAGAATCTATAGTGATACTCTGCAATCAGGGCATTTGCACCAGCATGAGGTAAATGACTTGACCAGAGGACGAGCTGGAAGTTCTTCTAACCCATCATTCGTTCTGTTTTTAAGTAAGGTGCATTTTCTCCTCGCCCATTGTCTTTTTCTGGGATGGACTACTCTAGAATTGTATATTAGACATACACTTGCTCTAGAAAGGGAGACAGGCAGCTGAATTTCAATTTTTAATGTGTCATGTGAGAAAGGATTTGGCACATTCAGTTGAGCCAGAAGATTCAGTGTCGCACAAGTGGCAAATGTCTAATGCTTGATCCCTCAGTGGGTAGAACATGGCTGTGGACAGACACACTGAGGAACCATGTATCACCGACCGGAGAGGAACAAATGTGCCCTCTCGGTTTCCAACTCTTGCTAAACTGTAGTGGCACAAATCCAAGTTTCAAAGAAGTATCCCGAGCCTCTGTTTCTTTCAGATTGTAGCTGTCTGAGGTTTTTACAGTGCCGAGATTGCCTGAGCTTATGACACTCAGGAGTGTAACAAGGACCTGAGGAGTTTCATGCTGTGGCTAGCGCTGTTTACGCAAAGCCATCTTGGAAGTTCATTGAAGCAGGGGCCAGATTCGTTCTATACCCGGTGCCTTGGGGGGTGATCACAAACACTAATTGGGATCAGAACTGCACTGACGTGGATAACATAGACACAGTCATGTTCAGACTTAGAGCAAAATGCTGCATCATGTTCAGGACAAAATTAATACACTAGGCTTCGTTTATTTCTTTTAATGGAGAACAATAGTCGCTCTTTTTGCTGCCTTGTTCCCAGTGAAATAGTCCATGTATAGAGTTTCTCTTTTCAGCAGCAGTTGTGTCTACAAATGCTATTCTCAAAACGACAGCTATTCTCAAAGCCACCAGGCGTGCTATTGCCCGAACAAAGAGGTGCATTAAAAGAGTCTTGACAATTTCAGCTCCTAGAAACACAGGGGTCACAAATCTGCCAAGTTGAAAGAAAACAAATCACTAGGGCAAGACATTTTATTTAGTTCTAAACAGCACCTAGCACATGGATAGCATTCAAAAGCATTAATATAGTCATAATGCAAATCAACATGGGCCTGCTGACCAGGAGCTGAAAGAAACTAGGCTAAACCCTAAAGAAATCAGACCCTGGGTAAAAAGGAATTTCAGGGAAATTATCAAACATTATTCACTAATGTAACAGTCAGTCAACCATGTATATCTTGTATACTGGAGTGAGTTACAAAAGAAGTCAATGCTTATAGGTAGAGACATACGGTGTAATGAAGGAGACAGGACAAACACAAATAAATATAAACAAAAGGGGCAGAAACTGTTACACCACAGGCAAAAACAATGTTAGCGCTACAGAGGAAAATCCTGGCTATTCACAGAGGTAGGAAGGTTGCAGAAGGAACTGGGGAAATTTTCTGCATTGAAGAGAGCATGCTTCTTTCATTAAAGCGCCACTAAAAATATGTGTGGGAGGCCAGACCCAGCAAGATTTAAGTAAACTGAAAAGAACCTATAGGTTTTGAAATTGATTTAGGGATTGAGCTAGGCTAATAGGATCCTGGGTCTGCTTAGCTTCACCCCTTCCTTCCTTTATTCCTTTATTAATTCAACAAAAATACCGACAGCTTACTGTCTGTCAGAAATGATGCAAACTGCTAGGAGTGCATAGGAAAAGAAGTCATAATCCTGTTCTTAGGAAACTCATAGTCTAGTAAATGAACCTAATGTGAAAAATAATTATAGCCAAACCTGTAATTACTAGAGGCATTACAATACAAGCCCAGAGAAGGGACTGAGGGCTTTTGCTTGGGGTAAGGGAGGCTAGAGCTTTAGTGTGATTTATTAGCCAGAAAAAGGGACTGAGAAGTGGGGATGTAAAGACCACTCCCCTCCCCCCAGCCCCTAGGAATGGTAGAAATTCCTTGTGGCTGCCCAGAATCCTGGATATGAGAAAAAGTTAGATAGGCGGAAAAAGACCAACTATGAAGGACTTTGAAAGCTCTGCTAAATGACACAGCCATCCCTCTGCTGGGCGAATACTCAATGGAGATGAAATCAGCGTCTCACAGAGATACCTGCTTTCCCATGTACACTGCAGCATTATCCACAACAGCCAGCACATGGAAAACTTAAATGTCCATTGCAGATGGATAAAGGAATTATAGATCACGAGACAACTTTTGATCTTAAAAAAGAAGGAGCTACTTCCACTTATGAGAATGTGGCTAAACCAGGAGGACATTTTGCTGAGCAAATAAGCTATATACAGGAAGACAAATACTGTACAATCTTGTACGTGAAACATAAAACAAAAACCTGAAAAAAGTAGCGAGTAGGACAGTGGTTATCTGGAATGGAGAGGGGGAGGACTTGGAGATGAGTAGGTCAGAGTGTACGAATCTGCAGTTGGGTAAGATGAGTAAGTCTAGAGCAAGGTGACTATAGTAGAGCGAAAACTTGCTAAAAGTACAGATTTTAGGTGCTCTTACCATCTACAAAAAAGGTAACTGTAGAAGATGGATATGTTAATTTGTTTGACTGTAGTAATTATTTTACTCTGAATATGTTTATCAAAACATCATGTCATATACCTTAAATATATGCTATAAAAAATAAAGAAAAAAAGTAGAGTTAGGAGATTTGGCCTTGATCATGTACACACTGGGGAGTCCCAGGAGATGTGAAAGAAGAGGAAGAAAAAGAGCTGTGTATGTGTGGGAGAGAATTCAAGAATTTAGGAGATAATATTTAATAATTTTATTGACATGCCTTTTACATGTGGTCTGATTTCTTTAGAATTCAGTCTACTTTATTTCAGCTCCTAGCCCACAAGCCCGTTCGGTTTTGCATCATGGCTGTACAAATGCTTTGGAGTGTCAACCACAGGCTGGGTACAGTTTAGCCCTAAATCCGACATCTTTTCTTATGATTTTTTTCTTCCATTTGGCTGATTTGTGACCCCCCCATATTTCTGGAACCTCTGAATTGTCACCAATGTCTAGAAGCCATGAAAAAAAGGGGGCCAGGAAGTCTCTCTTTCCTGTGTTTGTATATTCTAGGAGCCAAGACTTTTTTGTAGTCTCCTGTCTCAGGTGCCATGGTCTCCCTTTTTCACAGCCTCAGTGGGGAGGAAGGAGGTGCTGCATTTGTGGAGAGCTAATCACCTGCTGTTGCTCTGTGTTTTTCAGAAAAAAATTAGGAGCTTTGGCACGCATTAAAAATATACAATCATTGTTCCTAAAGTCACCAGGTGATAAAATCATAAAACACTACAAAGAAGCACTGATGTAGTACTTCTGTTCTCAGTACTCAACATATATTCATTCATTTAACCCCTCACTGTAATATTATGAGGCAGGTACTATTATTATGAAGAAACGGAGGCACAGAGAGATTTCAGGCACACTGTGTATAAAAGAGGAGTAGGGTTCAAACCTAGACTGTTTGGATCAAAATGTTGTGGTTTTAACTACATAGTTACACTCTAAAAGTCACCTTAAAAGCACAGATGACTTGTACAGTATAATGGTATACGTCTTAGTTATTCTCTAACAGGTGCGCATTTCTTTGGTGTTAGAAATCCATATTGCTGCTATAAGATCCTTTACAAACTGAATCACATGGAGAGTCCATGTCTCTCAAAACAGTATGTTCTCGTTTTGGACAACTCAAGGAATCATGAAGTCTTACTCCTAAATGTACCAGTAATCTACTTGCTCACATTAGTCCATTGTGTTGACTTCAGGTGTCATGCCATTTAGAATATCTCTTTCTCAATATAATAGTCCTTCCTTGGAGTATCTGAAAGGTGCTGTTATGTTACAAGCTCATGGAACTATTTATTCCTTTACCAACCCGGAGCCTCTTTTCTGAATGGCCACCCATTTCCTCAAACTCCACTTAGGATGTCCTTCCTGGAATGGGGCATAATTTCCCAAGTGTGGTTGGACAAGAGAGTATGGTCAAGACCATCATCCCTCTTGTTGAGGGCATTTCCTTCTTCTAATGGACTTTAACATCCAGGAAGAATGACTGGGTTTTATTGGACTGGGCTGTGGTAGGATTCCTTAGCTGGGATGAATACCACAAAATGAGAGATAAATGAGTGAAGTGATAGATAAGGGTGGTAAGATACAAGAGAGAAGTGAAGTTTAAAGCTCATGATAAGAAATTTAAATCTGATTGAGAAGCAACTGGAGCCCACTGAAGTGTTCTGCGAAAGGGAGTGACATAATCAAAGTAATCTTGGGATTCTTTGAGCAAGGGGTGTTCACTTCTCCACCTCATCAGTGTTCCGGCCTTGGTAAAGGTGGAGAAGGCTTGTGAGCATTCTGTGGGACTGTAAAAGGTTTTGGCTGTTAGATTTGTGGTATCCTATCTGCAAGAGGGGAATAAATAAGTGATAATGAGACTGATAGGAAAGGTATGTTGGTATTTGACTTCAGGTATTGGTCTGGGAGATAGGCATTGTACATTCTGTTCATGGATTTGCTGTGTGGTTTGGGAAGGCCAATTTGCCTTCTGCATCTCCCCCATCACATGCACTTGTTTGCATAGTACTTTGTACTTCTTAAATAAAAGATGCTATAAATCATTTAAAGATTTATTTGCTGACTATTTTTAAACTCAAAAGAAGGTAAAACTCAGGATTCATGAACTAACCCATCATTTTCAAATGCAATCACACCAAAAACTTTCTAAGCAGATAGATCATAGTGGTGGTGATGTTAATTGAAAATGAGAAGGAAGAGGGGGAGAAAATAATAATGGTGATGATGATGATGATGATGGTGATTATGATAAGCACTTACAAATCTGATACTGTATCCCATATTTTGATGATGCATTTTCTCATTTCATCTTTCCAAAGACTATGACCAAAGTACATTTGTTTTCCTTACTCTATAAAAAGAAAACTGAAAGCTCAGTATGAAAAATTTTAAAATTCATTCACAGTTTTTCTTAATATAGATTTCAATGAACTTTTTGACGATGCCTCATACAATTAGAAATAATGAAATTGTGATATAAATCCACAGATATAAGATTCTAAAGATTCAGCTTTTAAAAATGGCTAAATTTCTCAAAATTGCCTGATCCTAAAGATCACCCACAGTGCCTATTAAATATGCTGAGTTCCACTCTTTTTACCCTCTGGCTGCTTGAAGATATACCGCCATCATGCATGACACAGTAACTATGCGAACCAGGAAATTCATGACCAACCAACTACTTCAGAGGAAACAAACGGTCATTGATGTCCTTCACCCTGGGAAGGAACAGTACCTAAGACAGAAATTCGGGAAAAACTAGCAAAGATGTATAAGACCACACCAGATGTCATCTTTGTGTTTGGGTTCAGAACCCATTTTGGTGGTGACAAGACAACTGGCTTTGGCATGATTTACGATTCTTTGGATTATGAGAAGAAAAATGAACCCAAACATAGACTTGCAAAACATGGCTTTTATGAGAAGAAAAAGATGTCAAGAAAACAACAAAAGGAACGCAAGAACAGAACGAAGAAAGTCAGGGGGACCGCAAAGGCCAACAACGTTGGTGCTGGGAAAAAGTGAGCTGGAGATTGGAGAACAGTCGAAGGAGGAAAGATTCTGCAATGACTATCTGTGGTGATTGTGTGAATTTTTCATGAGAGGATTAATAAGCTAAAAATTTTTAAAAAAATGCTGAGTTCCAGGACCAGCAGGTGGCATGGTGGTTAACGGTGCTGGATTTCCACATGGCTGACGGCGGGGTGGGTGCTCGGCCCGGCCGACGGCGTTGCGAGTCCTGGACCTGGCAGCTTGCTTTCTCACGTTTCTCTCTCTCTTTCTCACTCTGTCCCTCTCTGGTCAAATAGAAATAAATGAATAAGTAAATAAATAAAGTTAAATAAAATAATTCTTAAAAAAAATTCTGAGTTCCAGGGGCCAGAGAATGATGAAACCATAACACACATATGACACATGGACATGTTCCAGGTACACATATGGAGACCTTTCTGAACACAGGTGTGTGCAGCTTCTTATTTAGTGTTGGCTGAAACTGAGGATGGATTGTGGCACCAAGACTCTGCAATGTGAATGTCTGCTTCTCTCTCTTTCTCTCCTTTGTTACACTATCACTGTCACTTAAGGAAGGAAGAAAGAAAGAAACTTATAAGAAAATAATTCTGAGTTCTAGGTCCCTGCCCTGGAAATTTTAAGTCTCACAACTGGGCTTAGAAATACATTCTTTTATGAAACACTACAGGTTATATTTATAATAAGGCACATTGGAATTGCATTATAGTATAATGGTCTGGGAAAGATTAAAAGACTAGACAGTAAATATTTTCAAGTTATAAACCTTGCAGTCTTGGTAATAACTGCTGTGCTGCTGTAGTGCAAAAGTGACCACAGACAATATGTAAATGAATGAGTGTGGCTGAGCTCCAATAAGACTTTATGTACAAAAACAGCAGATTGGATTTGGCCTGTGGGCGATGGCTTGCTACCTTTACTGTATATCTTAATTTCTTTTTTGAGAAATCATCTGTACTTTCCTTAAGAGCATTCGAATATATAGCAGGATTGTGTCCAAAGCTATGTAGTGTTAATCTAAATTTAGGAGTACAATTTAGCCCATTTCCCTTATTTGCTCTTCAAAACTAGTCCTTTCAGGGACCCTAAGGATAGACTCTGGTTCATAGGACATGGTTCTCTGGCTAACCAGAGTTCTGCACAATTATTCCCACTGTGGTTTACAAGATGTACCATTTCATCTTTGTACCCGCCTTGGGGACTTAAACATAATTAGTGCTTAGTACATATTAGCTCTATTGAATATAGTTTATATACTAAGTTGAATATAGTAAATATTAAGCACTAATTGTGTATGAAGCATGATGGATTCGATTTTCAGACAGAGGTTGCCAACAAAGAGTTGGAAATGCATGTTTGGTAGTTAAAAAGGAGCTAAGAGGAGGCTGGCAGGTGGCATGCTGGTTAAGGTCACTGGAATTCCCACATGGCCAACCATGGTTTGTGTCCCAGACCTGGTGGCTTGCTTTCTCACTTTTCCTCTCTCTCTTTCTCACTCTGTCCCTCTCTGGTCAAATTAAAATAAATAAATAAAATCAAATAAAATAATTCTTTAAAAAAAAAAAAAAGGAACTAAGAAATGCAGATTTGAAATTACCATGGGGTAGCACAGTAAGTTTGAAGAGAATGTGGAAAAAACTTTGGAGAGAGGCAGGTCAAGAGTAATCAGGATAAAGATCTGAAATTTAGTGTCCAAAAAGAATGAAGCTAAGTGAGGAGTTTTTAAGGACAGGCTGCTCTATGGTCAACTCTAAAGGAGCAGTAGCCATCAGGTAGGAGGTCATTCATTCACAATTTAAAAAATTATTATTTTTTTAATAAAAGCAAGAGCTGTTTCAAATAGAGTCACTACAGGGAGAGAAGTGAAAGTGTTGAAAGCAGAGAGAATTAAAAGAGCTGCAGATCTTATAGGTGATAGAATTCTTGGTTATGATAGGTTAAGGGTTTGAAGATGTGTGTGGTGATTTCAGCAGAAAGGAGATAAACGTGGTTGGAATGAAGGAGGGAAAGACAAAGGGAAGGGTAAGGGGAACATTGTAATTCATAAATATGGTTTTTTGGAAGACAGAGAAGTATCCTGGAGATCAGAGACAGAGCATGGGGAAAACACATTACCAGAGACACTTTAGTTTTCAGAAGAGAAAGTTCTGCTAGATGCTATGTCTGATGGGGACCAGAAATGATGGTCTCATATGAAATTTAATACTTTGGACCTGGGATCCCACTAAAAGTTTCTGGGCCTGGAAATCTTGTGGTGGATTTCTTTTATTTTCTTTATTTTCTACTACCTAAAAAATGTAACTAGATAATTTGTCTCTCTCCAATGTGTTTCTTTTTTAAATAAAATAAAATGATAATAAAACAGCTTTCATTTCTGGGCAACTGTAGTTACTTAATCAGGAAGCTCTTTTCTCTAAAGACCTATTTTTCTGAGGATGTACATATTATTTGTTCATTTAAAAGAGATTTTACTATTTAAAGGGTAATATGAGAAACTGGAAAGGTACCAACATACCAACATGAGCAACCTTGTATGTCTGGGTGTCAGGTCAGGTCATGTGCCTTGCTTGGTAAGGGGTAAAGAATGGGTGTTATTCGTAGAAGGGATAAAACACCTTGAAAAATCTGAGACTACTTAAAGGTAAGAGCTTCTAGAGATAGGATCTCTTTAGCTCTCATCTTTATACTGATGAGAAATTGAATCATATCTGTTCTATATATTGTCTACCAGTCTATCATGAGCTATCATTCTACTGATCACTTATGTATGTGAAGGGAATGGTATCCAGCAATAAATCTGAGAGGACCAATTGGCACGTGAAGATGGATGAACCAATGAAGTTGGTGATTAGGGAGACAGAATCAAACCCAAAGGGGAGAGCTCTGAGGAACAATGGTGGCTCCCCTACTCCAATACTTCCTGGTATATGTATTGGTACTATAGGCATTAATTTCTGGATAAAGCTCTGGATATAGTGTTCTAGTTTTAAGCAGTCGCCAGGGAGGGCGAGAGCTAAAATGGTCTGGCATGTCTGAGAATCTTGCCAGAGATTGCTAAGACTCTTTAGGTAGTGGAAATCAGCAACAACAGATCAACAAAGACACTTTCTCAACTCTAACCCTCAGCTTCTCAGGATTACCATAGAAAATTTTAGCTGTCTCAACAATAAATGTGAAATCTCATAATTTTTGTTAAAATTAAAGTAGTATAAGCTTAAATCCAAGATTTATTTTGGTTTTGGCCTGAGATCCTCATCTCCTTTCCTTCACTTCCTGTGTAAGTTAATAAAAAATGTGTCGTCACTGTTTGCACAGAACGAGTTTCAAACACCAAAATGCAGTCACTAAATCACACATCTTGACCATCTTTGCAATTAATCTTCTTAGTAGGCTTAGTTTCTAACCTTAAATTAATCTCTCCTTTAGCCAAACAACATTTAGTATCGTAGGAGAGATAATAAAAGAAGCAGAACTTGCCATTACTACATTTGGAGATCTAACAACCCAATGTTTGATGTATGGGATCCTTGACAAACATAAAAAAAGATATAAGCATACAAAAAGAAAATTAAACAAGTGAAAATCAATGTGATGGGATGAAAGTAACTAAATCAATCAATGTGTATTTGTTTGTTTGTATTCAGAGAGAAAGAAGGAATACAAGACATTGGAACTGCATATGCTTTTGGGTGGGAGTCTTTGTAAAACCTCTGTACAGGCTTCTGGGCCAGGTAGGGACATGAGCCAGGTAGGTTACTGGGTGGTGGGCCAGGGTAGATTTAGGAATACATATCAGAGACTTTAGATCTAATAACTATTGCAATTTTTTTCAGCAGGGGAATGTAATTTATTTGAGTATACCTCAATCAACTAAATATGTAGTCTTTTTTTAAACATTTTTTATTTGACTGTATTTATTTATTTATTTTCATTTGACCAGAGAGGGACAGAGCATGAGAGAGAGAAAGAGAGAGGGAAAGTGAGAAAGCAAGCTGTCAGGTCTGGGATTCAAACTGTGCTTGGCCATGTGGGAGTCCAATGCCCTTACCACCATGCCACCTGCTGGTCCCAGATATGTGCAAAATCTTAATTAAATACATATTATTTGCTCTCATGATCTTTAAAGCTCTTGGTCAATTTATTCCTTACTAATTGCAATTTTTTTCATCTTCTGTGTATCCTTTCCTTACATTTTAGTTGAGCATCCCATGTTCTTCTTTCCCAAACAGTCACAAAGAATTTTATGAGGTGACTGTGTAGTGTCCATGTTGCAGCTATGAACCTGGGTTCATCATCTCCTTTCTTGAGATAGTGAAGGGTGAAAAAAAATGGATACCTCTTCCATAGGGGTTGCTTATACAAGGTAACAGTCTTGACTTATCAACTCCATGCAACACAGTGCCTTACACGTAGCGTGTATGTTCAGTGCAGAGATGGTCAAGTCTACCTATCTTTTCTGATGTTGCAGAGTGGGAGAATGAGCACTCTATGCTCTTACCTTGAGCAGGTCATAGGTTCATTCTATCTAGGGAAACAGAGGAAGATACTTTCCTTGGGGAGTTTGAAGATGAATATGTATGTTGTACATTGAAGTTAAAGTTTGACCAACTCTATTTCAATACTGGCAGCCTCATAAGTTGTTATTATTAGTCCTACAATTTTTAAAGCATTGCATAGAGCTTTAGCTGTTTGATTTCCATTGACTTCCAGCTATTGTACATTCACATAATGGAAGTAGTTTGTCCACATGAATAAAACATCAATAAGGTGTATCTATAAGTACCATTTAAGAAAAAAATAGAGGAAGTAAAGCATACTTTTATATAAAAAAACGGAAGGCAAAGGGACCAATTTTCTGGTTAACAAAAGGTTCTCACCTAAGTAAATGTCTCAAATCATTCCCCTTTATCAGATCCAGATGGGGACATTGTCTCCCACACACCTAGGGAAAAGCAAAGCTACCCATGCAAAAAGTGAGATCTCCTAGATGGTATTTTTCCAACAATGGGATTTTTACTTTTTTGCGCTTTTTAATTGATTTTAAAGAAGGGCATGGCTGCAGGGACCTTGGGACTACCTCTTTAAGCCCCCTGAGCAGTAGTTAAAAGCTGGCAGCCCCAGCTGGCTTTCCTCTGTCCATAACAACTCTTGCTGAAATTAATGTGGCTCAAGCAGGGGCCAGGGCTGCCAGTTGTCCAAAGACAAATCATTGGTTTTAAGAAAAATCCCCCTTTTAATGATTCACAGTTGAATTTGGATTTAAACTCAGCTCAACAAGCAAACAAAACAAAGAGCTGTTGGAGAGGTTGGGCTCCAAGCTGCCAACAGCCCGCAAGTCATGGAAGGCCCTGATGGCCACAAGGTTTGAAGGTTTTCAGTACCACAGCACTAGAACACACAAAACTGAAGAGGAAATAATAAGAACAGGTGTCACCGTGAATACTGCACAGATGTGGTAAAGCTCAACTTCTACTTTTGCCTTGGGAGACCAGGTTTCTGTCAATGGAATCTGAACTAGAAACAGTGTGCATAGCCAAGTGCTGAGTAGGCTGCACACAGGAGTAAAATATATTGATAGCTTCTGCTCTCAGGAGCTTAACATTAATGTCAGAAATAAGGCGTATACACAACAGAAGGAACACAAAGTTAAAATCCAAGATTCAGATTCTGGGTTGGCCCTATAGCCTAGTGGCTAAGGGAGTGGAATTTCATGTGGCTGACCTTGGTTTGAATCTTGGCTTCCCTTCCATGCTGGCATCTTGAAAAACACATGTGTGCATGTATGCCCCACTTCCTGACAGGACTGAGAAATGGAGAAGAAGGGATTATGGTGTGATCATGCCCCATTGAAGAGTGATTTAATCCATCTCTCTCGTCTCTCTGTTTTCTCTGCAAAGCACATGTGCTTTCTGGCAATAAAAAGAAAAGTAAGATTCTCAATTCCATCTGTTTCAGATCATCTGGTAATCTTAAAAACAGACACACATACACACACATCACAAACACATGTTTGTGATTGCATGCTCACACATATACACACACCAGCAGCAGCAAAATTTCACAACTCCAAAACAAAGCCCTCGCTCCATATCAGACTTTTTACTGAGGTCTTCTGAATCTATGGAGATAGAATCTGAAAATGCATAGGTTTGAAACAATTCTTGTGGTGGATGATTCCTATTTCCAGCCTGATATAAGAATCACTCACCCAGTGGCCAATGGTTTCAGGTAAGGGATATGGATAATTAATGCCCAGAGAAAAGTCACTGAGCTTTCACTGGTGAGGAGACACTTTCCAGAAGAGATACACAGGTTCACCTGCTCGGCTTTGTAAACTTGAGAGTACAATGATGAGCTATGGACTTGGACCAGGTAGAGCTCCTGGAACCAGAGAATTTTATCCCTCATGTCCCCACATCTTATATAATACCAAGCCTACTTTAGTGTATTAGTCCTAAATGAGAAGTAGGACAGGAAGAGATGTAGTCAAGGCTGGAATGAAAAAACAGAACTTTAAACCTTGGACAGAATTGCATATTTAGAGTGCCTGAATTTTACCATGGGATGGGTGCAAGTTGGGATGGGTGCAAGTTACTATCCCTTCATTACTCTTTTCCTTAAACCATTCAATATTGACCTATGACCCAAGGTAGATAGGTTTTCTCTTTGGATAAGAGAACACAGAAGATCCCCCAAAGACAGTCTTGTGCCTACTATTTTTGGGGCGTGGACAAGAAAACAAATGGAGGCACATACACCATAAGTGTACATATTGAACACATTACTAAATAAAATATACTTTATACACTTTGACATGTATTCCTTCCTAATTATTTTGTAGACCAGGCACATGTTTAGAATTCTTGGACCTCAGAAATTTCAGTGCTGTAATGTGGCAGAGCAGGGAGAGTTCATTCCAAGCTTGTCACCCTTCCTCTTCTTTAATCTCCCCCAGATCTGTCTTGTACCATGAGGGGGCTATACAACTTCCAGTTCCTGCAAACAATTGCTCCTTGGCTATACCAGAGCCTAAAGGTGTCTATACTAGTAGTACAAGGCTACTATTATTCAGAGTTTTGAAAAGTGTAAGACTTCATATGAATTAATTGAATCATTATATTGGAATGCATCTTTTTTTTTTTTCTTCCTAGTTTTGCTGGAGATTGCACGTCCACACCAAATAGAGAGGGAGAGAGAAAGTGAGAAATTACCCAGGGGGGATGACCTTGTCACAATCCCTTCTCCATTATCTTGGGATTTTGAACATGAACACACATGTGCCCAGCATGTTTTTCAAGCCACCAGGTCCAGGTTGGAGGTTGGTCATGTGGGATCCAGCCACTTTAACCTCCATGCCACTGGCTGATCCAAGAATGCACCACCTTAGAACCCTAGTTTTCTCATCTACCATATGAAAATAAAAATGCCTAACTCAAAGCTTTGTTACTCATCATTATTTTTAACATTTTTCATCAACTTTTATTGAATTATCCTGTATGCTAAGTTCTTTATTACTAATTCTTATGACCTTGATAGTCAAATTTTATAATTTCTATTGACACAAATGAGGAAACTGAGGCCCAGATTAAAGCTCATTCATAAAGCATACAGTTATTGAACATGATACTTTTAGTCAACACTCATAGGGAAGGTGGAAGTGGGCCATTGTCACTGGTATACTTTAGATGACAGAGAAGCAGAGCTAAATCTTTTTGGAGGAAACTGTCCTTGATTTAGGCTTATAAGTTTCCCACACATTGAAATCAAACATTGAGTTCACAGGAAAAAAAAAATCACAATAGATGCCAGGGGGCATCTATTATTAGTGAGTGTTACTTGACACGCAAATGAGACATTCAGGCCCCCAAACAGAGTAAATATTAGAAGTGTTAGTTAAAGATCATAGAAAGCCATGCATGGACTATTTAAAGAAATTAAATACTCAATTGATGGATTAAATAGCACATTAGGTTAACTGCTATTAGAGAGAGAATGAAAAAATACAGCTAGGGCAATGTTGTCCAATAGAACTTCCCAAATGATTAAAAAAAAATAGCCCTAGACTGTGCTGTCCAATACAGGTGTCTCTTGAGCACATCAAGCACATGAGAACGAAGAACTTAACTTTTCATTTCATTTGTTTAAACTTAAATAATCACAGATTTAGTGGCCACAGTATTAGACAATGCCTATCTAAGCCATAACACAACTGCTAGTAAATTTCAAAGACTCAGTATCATTCAGACCATATTCTTAGACCAAAAATGCCTTTTACACATTGACTGCAAATGGGCATAAGGGATACATTCTGGAAAGATAAGAAAGTAAATTATGATACTGGTTGGCAATTCCATAAATTTACTAAAAATAATTGAATTTCATACTTATTATGAATGAATTTAAATATGTAAATTACATTTCAATAAAGTTGTCAAAATGCAGGTATATTAAAGGTCAACATCAACCATACAAATCCTTATAATTAAAAAATTAAAAATCACTCTACAAAATAATTTATGGGTCCAAGACTATATCATCATGGAAATAAAATAAATAATTAGACTTGGACAATAATGGAAACAGTATACTACAATTTACAATTTGCAATGAAAATGATAGTTTAAGGGAAATTTACACTTTTAAATGCTTATATAGGAAAGAAAAAAGACTGATATGGAGCTATATCCTGTTTAAGAAAGTAAAGATGTTAAGAGAACAAACAAGCCTAATAAAAGAAAGAAGATAAGATACACATAAGAGCAGAAATCAATAAATGGGAAACAAAAAACAATATATAGAATCAACATGACAGCTCTTTAAACAATAGGAAAATTGAAAAATCTCTGGACTCACCAAAAAAAATTAGAGAAAGCACCAATAAATAACAGTTTAATAAAAGAGTTCTATAACTTCAAATAAGATGGAGATTACAAGGCATACTAGAAGTCAATAAAATAGAATATTTAGACAAAAAGAATAAATTCTGAGAAAATAATAATTAACTAAAAATAAATATAAAGCCAGATTACTTTAGTAGCTATTAAATATATTAATTAGTTAAAATATTTTACAAAAGATCAATACCAGTTCTATATGGCTTTGTAGATAAAATTCTACCATATATTTAATAGAAAAGATTATTCCAATCTCATGTAAAACCTTGCAGAGCATAGAAAAAAGTTAATAATATCCAACACAATTAATGAGGTGAGTACAACCTTGAAAACAAACCAATTACAGATGGTTCTAGAAAAGAAAATTATAGGTCATTCTCACTTGTGAACATGGATGTGATAATTCTAAGAGCAAGTTAAATCTAGTAGCAAACTAAATCAAGTAAGGGATAGAAAGATAATATACCATGACTAAATTGGGTTTATTTTGGGAATGAAAGAGTAGTTTAGCATAATAAAATTTATAAACAGAATGTATTATTTAACTGATTTTTAAAAAATTGCATGATCATCTCAAAAGATGATAAAATTCAACAATCGCTTATGATTAAAGCAAAGTCAAAAGAAACTAGAATTCTAACATAATAAAGGAATTTTCTTAACTTGATAAATGTGTATATGAAAACATAAATATCACTTTAAAAAAATTAATGTGCACTTATTTATTTATTCCATGTGAGAGACAGAAATAGAGAAAGAGAGATAGATAGGCACCCTCAACAGGGTCTGGATGCCATGATCCATTGCCAATCTCAGTCAGCCCTGGTCATGGACATGTGCATGCTCTGTGTACTTCAGGAGGTCTCTAAATGTGAATCCAGAACCTTCCCATGTGGGTAAGCCTCAGAGGGTGTTGCATTTTACTGTTGTCCCACTGTCTGGCCTCAAAATTAGAGCATTTTTTATATTAGGTTTGATGAATGGGAGGTAGTTATGAAGAAATAGGATAGGGCAGGAGGGTATGATCTAATAGTAATAAACCAGGGGAAACTGAGCAAGTCTTCTTGTTCAGATTCTTCCATGTCCCTATGTCTTCAGAGATATGGATGTTCCTTACCTCTGGGTATTCAGAGGGTTTATCTTACATAAGTATTTTATGATGTGCTTGTGTAGGGTAAGAATATTCCACATAAATGTTATGACCTGTCTCATGGGTGAAGGGTAGGGGAATATCGGAGGGACCTTTCTGCTGCTATTTTTTAAAAAATACTAAATAAGGTACCAGCAGATGGTGTAATGGCTATGTCACTGGACTCCCATGTAGTCAACCATGGTTCCATAGCAAAAAAATATTGCACCTTTGTTTATTGAGTATTTTTTTTTGGGGGGGGGGGTTGCTATAAGGTGCGTGTGGTCACCAGAAAGACAAGAGACAGAGAGACTGAAAGTGAGAAATCAACCCCCAGATGGGATGGCCATGCAGCAATCTCTTCTCCTCCACTCTCTTCTCTGGATCTTGGGCACGCATGCACACATACCCGGTGTGAGTTTAAGCCACTGGGTCTAGGACTCAAACCACGGTCAACTAAATGTGAGTCCAGCGACATAGCCATTATGCTAACTGTTGGTCCCAGACAAAGGTGCCATATTTTGCAGTAATGCCTTCTGAACCATATATATATATACACAGACACACACACACATACATATATATGTCATGTTCCCATGTTCCTGATTTAGGTAAATAATAGGACAAACATTTCATACACACACACATTCATACACACACACATACATACACACACATGTACAGACACACATGTATATATACATATATATATATATGAAATGTTTGTCCTATTATTTACCTAAATTGGGAACATGACATTTTTTGTTGAAGGAAGTCAGAGAAGCAAAAGTCACACCATAGCATTATTTATCCTCAAACATGGCATTACTTCTGAATTAGTAAAACATCCATTTTTTTTTCTTTTTTACATTTTATCTTTTTAAAAATGAGAAGTTATCAACAATTTGTGGAAAAGTTCAGTTAAAGTTTTATTTTAGAACTCCCACATGGTGGACCATGGTTCTAGTCCTGGACCCATTGGCTTGAAAGTCATGCCAGGCATGTGTGCATGCATACCCAAGATCTTGAGAGGATAATGAAGCAGAAGGGATTGTGGTGAGGCATATCACCATAATGTGAGGTGATTTCTCACTTTCCCTCTCATTATCTCTGTCTCTCTCTCTCTCTCCACTGAGCGCATGTGCCCTACAGCAAGAAAACACCCCCCACACTTCCCCCCCCAAATGAGAACAATATATGGGAAATCCTGGACAGTATTAAATAGCTAAAGTATCCTTATAATAGTTATTCCAAAAGGCAAAGAGACAGGTAAAGGCATAGAAAATATTTTTCATAATATAATAACTGAAAACTTTCCAAATTTATAGAGGCATACATACATCCAAATCCAGGTGATACAAAGAACACCAAATAGATATGACTTAAGAAGATTGTTTCCAAGGCATATCATAGCCAAATTGATAAAAATCAAAGACACAGAGAAAATTCTAAAAATGGCAAGGGACAAATGCCAAGTTACAAACTTTATCCCATTAGACTAACATCATATTTCTCAGCTGAAACAACGAGGCAAGGAAAGAATGGGAAGATGTATTAAAAATTTTGAAAGGAAAGCAATTTCAGCCAGGAGTACTACATCCCGCAAGATTATCCTTCAAATGCGAAGGAGAAACCAATTCATTCTTGGATAAACAAATACTGAAAAGTATTCACAAAAAGAAACTAGCTCTTTAGGAAATACCTAAGGGACTACTATACCAAGAAAACTAATGAGAAACAAAAGTAAGAGAACACAAAACAACCAGAGAAAAAGAATAAGTCCACACATATAGAGAATAAGATTGAATATTGGAACTAAACGTAAATTCATTTTTACACAGAAACAGGTTTAAATACAGAACCACTATTAATTTGATTGACGGTTGTCTCCCCAGGTCTCAATTTATATATTTATTATAACTATTAGTCATTGTATATAACTAGATAATAAAGAAAAAGTTCAGCATATTACAGCTGAGTCTTCTTTAGACTGAACTTAGGGAAAAAAAGAAGCTAAAATCAATAACTTTGTAAAGGCAAAATCAGTGGCTCTGTAGCACCAAATCAATGGCTTTACCATATCTTCACTTTTAAATATCTATTCCCAATTTTATTTTACTTTGCTTTTTAAAAAACTTATTTCTTTATTTGGCGGGGGGCAGGGACCAGCAGTTAGCATAATGGCTATGTTACTGGACTCCCATGTAGTCGACCACGGTTCGAGTCCTGGACCTGGTGGCTTAAACTCATGCTGGGCGTGTGTGCATGTGTGCCTAAGATTACAAGAGGAGAATGGAGGAGAATGGATTGCGGCATGGCCATCCCTCCTGGGAAGTGATTTCTCACCTTCTCTCTCTCTGTCTTTCTCTGACTTTCTGGGCAAGTGCATGCACACTATAGCAAAAACCTCTCAAAAAAAAGGACTTATTTCTTCTTTTAAAAATAATTATTTATTTATTTAATTCCTTTTATCATTATTATTTTTTTAAATTTGACCAATCAGAGACAGAGAGAGAAAAGGAAAGCAAGAAAGCAAGCCACCAGGTCTGGGACTCAAACTTCAGGCAATCATATGGGTGTCTAACACCTTTATCCACCATGCCACCTGCCAGCCCCTTAAAGACTTAATTTCTTTATGCATAATACAGTACTATGGTTTTATAAAAACTTAGTGTGTGAGTACAAGTGTTCTTTTTCTATTTCTTCCTATTGAGTTATTGTTATGTACAGTTTTACTTATCTTTAACTGAACCAATGAATGATACCCACAGATTTTTCAGATTATAAACTCTTATCCCCCATAGTCCTCTACATGGATATTATAAATTCTTCTTTTGTAGAGAGTGGTCAATTTGAGAAAACATGGTGGCCTTTAGACACATGTAGAAATGGTGCTTTTGTGAGCTTCATTAACAATGGTTATGAGAGTACATACAAAAATGCTATCTGTCTGTTGTTGTCAATGATCTTCTTATTGTTGTTGCTATATTGAGACTGATATTGTAAGGCAGTATCAGGTTAAAAGAAGCCACATGTGTTTATCAGATTTCACCCCAAAAAGATCAGAAAAATTACATGGCGCTAGTTGTTTTCACATCTTCAGATGACTTACATCCTAAAACAACAGGCTTTACATTCCATTTCCTCTTCCCCTATTTTCTGCCCTTTAAAAGAGCAAACCTAAGGCTGGTTCCTGGTTGCAGCTTTCTCCACCAAAAAAGCCAGGCCCACCTGATCCTCACTTTTCTATACTTATGTGTCTTTTTGTGTTTGTTGTTATGTTTGTTTCTAATCCACAGCGTACCCCACTCAAAAAAAATCATGTTCAGTCAAAGAGGTCCCGGCATTCTTTCATTGGCTATACTAAGATTATCTTTATTAATTTATGAGATTACTTGGATTTTAATCAATATGTTTTTCTCTAGAATGGTATGTCGCAGTAAAGAACATTATAGACAATTCAGAACATACTTGGAAAATAAACATTCGAGCAAGTTTCAAATGGTCACAACATAATGTTAAATGTTGAAGGTGGTGAATACGTTTACATTCTCAATTTGTTTATTTCACACCATATATAGGCTTTTAAAGACCATTCTGTAACCTACAACAATGTGTAGTGATTATATATAAATCATATATTACAATAAATATTTAAAGAAAAAAATTATCAGACAAAATATTTTTAGAGAAATCTCTACCCAAACCCAGAACAATGAAATCATTTTGATATGTACTTACACTTCATCATGCATATTCAAACCCTGTTAAAATAGGTTAATGTGTTGATATACATCTCACTGTAACTAAGACAGGGCAAAACAGCAGTTAAATATATTGCAAAAGTGGAGGGAACTGGCTTCCCTATCCAGAATTACAAACTCAAGAATAATTTTAGAAATGGTCAAAAACTTTGTCATGTTTTATGCAAGTCTATGTGAAGTAGATAAGATAATGAATACTTGAAAGGCATTCCTAGTGTAAATGTACGTATAATTTGCTATTTTGACCATCATTTCAAAATATGTCCTTGCCTCACTCTATGTTATTAACAATTTTAGCTTTGTGAGTTCTAATATGCTTAATTGACTTTTGATAGACCTTTATGATTTAATGAATGAAGGAGACCAGATAAAAGCCAATGTACATTCAAGCTATCAAAAACAAGCTGAGATATTTAGTCAGGAATGGTACACACTGAAATAAACTCTATTGGAGGAGGGTGAAGTGATGAATGTCTTCCTCCTACAAGAGAGAAGACCAGAATATGTTAAATTATAGATCATAAAACGTAGGAGCTGGAAAACGCCTTGTAGATCCTTTAATCCTGTGGAGGCAACCTAGATGCCTGCACATTTGGGGAGTATGCATGTTTTGTTTACTCAAAGTTTGTTTTTGCTTTCAATTCAGGCACTATTTAGAATCTAGAGATTTAACATACAGATCCAGGCCTTACAGGCACCCCCTGTGGCTTGCAACTGCCTACAACTCTCGGGCAGAGCTCACAGGTGTTCACTCCAGCCCTTCTTGTTCAGGTTGTTTATGAGTCTGGTCTCTGCAGCCTAAAATAGTCAGTGAGTCCTGCCTGCCTCCAACCACTCACCTCCTCCCTTCATGAAACATCCTCACTCTCTGTGAGGGCTCCTTCCTGCCCTCCCAACCCTTCCCCTGCAGCTTTCCCTGTCAGCTATGCACCTTGTTTCTATCCCAGCTCGTTCATCCCTGCACATTCTTCTGAGTTCAACTCACAAATAATCCTTTCCTAGCACTCAGAGCAGGGCCAGTTACTTAGTTATTCTCACAGCACTTTGTCCTGTTTTATTCATGAAAACTAAATGATAAAACCATTGGTATAAAGTCTACCTTTGCTGCTGAAATGGAAGCTCTAAAAAGGTAGGGACCACATTTAGTGTGGGGTTTGCACATAGTAAGTAATCAAGATATTTACTGAATGAATACACTCTGGTACTGGACTGGTGAGGAATCAGATGCCAGACGCTTTGGGTCTCAGACAGGCCTGTGGGGCCTGGGATAGAACCTGCACAAGCATTCTCAGGCCGTTAAGGTAAATGGCAGGCCCCAGTTCTGAGGACCCTTTACAAATGGTGTGCTGTTTCTCAACTTCCCTTCTGTCTAGATTTTATATCTTTTTTAAAATTATTTTTTATTTTGCTATAGGGCATGTGTGATTGCTGGAAATAGACAACTAGATAAAAAAAGAAAGAGGGAAAGTGAGAAACAGCCCCTGGGGTGGTTGACCATTCTGCAAATGCCGCAATCTCTTCTCTGTTCTCCTCTCAGGATTTAGGGCACACGATGGCATGCCTTTCAAGCAACTGAGTCCAGAGCTTGAACTGTGTGGTAGCCCGCTGACTTAACTATCACCCTACTAGCTAGCTCTTGATCTCTTGTCTTATAATCCCACCTCAGCTGCTTTGGTTTCTGGAAATATTCAGCCATCTTTGGCCCCAGTTTTGTTCTTTGAGCTATAACAGCTTGAACTCTGAGCACCTATGAACTCAACAAGGAACCAGAGTTCAGACTAAGAGTCTCAGTTATTTTTCTCGACGCTTCTGCCACCTTCGGTGACCTTAGAAGGATCCACTACCACAGTAAGGAATTATCTTAACAAAGCCAGGACCAAGTCCTGAACAGTAGCTTTCTCATTTCAAGTATTCTTTCATGGAGGAAAATGCAAAATACCTGAAATGCCTTGGAGAGGATAGCAGGGCTTGGCATGAATTACTACAATAAATAGCAACTTTCTTTATTGTACTGTTTACACCAAAGTCCTTCCAACTCCACAAATATTCTTTATGAAAAAAATTATCTTGGGACCAGCAGTTAGCGTAATGGCTATGTCTCTGGACTCCCATGTAGTCGACCGCAGTTTGCATCCCTAACCTGGGGGCTTAACTTGTGCCAGGCGCATGTGCGTGCATGCCCAAGATCTCGAGAGAATGGAGGAGAAAGGATTGCAGCACGGCCATCCCCCCTGGGGGGGATGATTTCTCGCTTTCTGTCTCTCTGTCTCTCTCTGTCTGTCTGGTGAGCGCACGCGCCCTATAGCAAAAACCTCTTGAAAAAAAAATTATCTTAACATTGTCATCTAGTGACACAAGGGCAGGACACACACAGGTACAATGAGTATCTATGTTTGAGAAGAAATACTGATTTTTCTGAAACATACAGGGTACAATTATGAACAATAAAGAAAAAAATGTATTTCAAACTCATAGTTTAACTAAAAATAAATTCAAGATGAAATAAAACTTTAAATAAAATGATAACAATAAATAACTACATAAATCCAGAAGTTGTAAGGGAGACATAACTTTAATTAAATTAAAAATTTAAAAAGTTTTGGGGCTGGCAGGTGGCATGGTGGTTGGGGGCGCTGGACTCCCACATGGCCGACCACGGTTCAAGTCTCGGACCTGGTGGCTTGCTTTCTCACTTCCTCTCTCTTTCTCTGTGTCTCTCCGATCAAACTAGAAAATAATAATGATAATAATAATAAATAAAGTTAAATAAAATAATAAAAAAATTAAAAAGTTTTATATAGAAACAAAATGCCCTGAGCATAAGGCATAGGCCATGGTCCCATGGCCTATTGATTAAGAAAGATCCCATATGGATGACCACAAGGTTCAAATCCCAGTCTCAGTGGCTTGAAAAACATGCCAGGTACATGTATATGTGTGCCTAAAATCCTGACAGGATTGAGAAATGGAGAGGGATTGTGGTGCAACCATATTCCACTGGTATGGTCTCTCTCTCTCCATCTCTGTCTCCCTGTCTCTCTGCCTCTGTCTCTCTAGTAAGTACATACACCCTCTGGTTTACTACTAAGTACATACAGCCTCAGGCTTACTAAAAAAAAAAGGATTAAAGATGAAAAACTGGAGAAAATGTTTGCAACACATATGATAAAGTGTGAATTTTCTTAATTCACAAAGCCCTCTTGAAAAAAATCACCCAGTATATAATAGAAAGGGAAGTAACAGGTAATTCACGCGATAGAAAATACCAATAGTGATACACTTATAAGATATACTCAAATAAATAGAAATTAGAGATTGAGATATTCTTTTGGAAAGCACAAAAACTTTAACAATGCTTGATATTAAAGAGGGTGTGAAAAGGCAAGCAAACTCACACATTTTGGGGGATATGTAACTTTTTGGGGGGAAGAAGGATAACTTAATAATTGATATATATTAAAAACTTGAAATTCACATAAAAAAACATAAAAATTACGAAATTATATTTCTGGGTATTTCCTTAACAGATTTACTCATAACCAGACACATAAAGTGCATATAAAAACCTTCATTGCAGAGGCCAGCAGATGGTGTGGTGGTTGAGGTGCTGGACTCTCACATGGTCAACCATGGTTCAAGTCCAGATCTGGTGGCTTGCTTTCTCTCTCTCTCTCTGTGTGTGTGTGTGTGTCACTCTCTGGTTAGTGTATGTGCCCTAGAGCAAATGAAAAGAATAGTAATAATAAATAAATACACTTAATAAAAAAACTTCATTATTGAATAATTTGTAATAGAAAAAAAATGGAAGAAGCCAAATGTTCATCTTTGGAGGATTAGTTAAATAAATTATGCGAACTATAACCTTAAGCTAGTAAACAAATACCATGTACCTATTAAAAATAATGAGAAATGTTCTGACTTGAAAAGATATCCACAACATGTTGTTATATGGAAAAAATACATTAGGATATTTACAGTATGATTTAACTTATGTAAAGAAAAAGGTTGGACATGAATGTTTGCACATGCACAGAAAAATATCTGGAAGGCATAAACCACATTGGCAGATACCTACCTTTGAAGTATGGTGCTAATGGAAGGAACAGGGAATTTCACTTTTTTTTTTTTTTTAGAATTATCTAATTTAATTTATTTATTATTTTTAAATTTGACCAGAGAGAAATTTTTAAAATTTGACTGGAGAGAAAAGGAAAGTGCGAAAGCAAGCCATCAGGTCTGGAACTTGAATTGCTATTGGTTGCACCTTTATTTAATAATTTAATTTCATCTTTTTTATTTCAGTTTTGCTATTGGGAATGTATGCTCTCTGGAGAGAGGGCGTAAGGGAGAGTGAGAGAGAGAGAAAGAGAAAGGAAAAGGGAGGAAGCTTCTTCCAAGGGGGTGGACATACCACAGTTCGTTTACTTCTTGGGGTTTGGGGCATGTATAGCTATGTGCCTCTGGACCTGGGACTCAAACCATACAGTTGACCATGTAAGATTCAGCCACCTCAACTACCATGCCACCAGCATGCCTAATTTAGAGGTTTTCAAATGGTCTTTAATTCTCAGGACATGTGCTGAGAATTTTGCATAAGAACAAAATGTATTAGAGCCCACACTGTCTTGGAGTTCACTGCTTAGTAGCTGCATGTTCCTGTAATAAATACAAATAAAATTCTTCAGTGCCATATTAAAAGAGACCGACAACCACTATGGTGACACAAAGTATGAAATGATAAACTCCACCTAAGAAAGTCAGGATTTCACATAGGAAGTGTTTGTCCTGAATCTTAAAAGAATAATACTGGGTCAGCCCATGGTATAGTGGTTAAGGCAGCTGGATTCCACATAGCTCACTGTGGGGGATAGCTGTATGTGCAGGCATATCTAAAATCCCCCAAAAGGGGGGAAAATGGAGTAGAAGGTATTACAATGTGACCATTTGTTAAAAGGGATGTTTTCTCACTACTCCCTGCCTCTTTCTGGTAAGTGCACACAACCTCTGGGAATTTTTTTTTTTTTTTTAAAAAGGAGACTATCAGTTTTTGTACCTGAGTTTTACCCTACTCAATCTCTAGTAAATTAGCCTAGTGCGCTTTCATGGATACTTACAAAAGAGACTCAATTTCAGCCACTTCTAGTGACATAATTTTTTTTTTTCAGAGAGATTTTCGCTATAGGGTGCATGTGCTCAACAGAGAGATAGAGAGACAGAAAGCAAGACATCACTCCCCAGAGGGGATCGCCATGCTGCAAACCCTTCTCTTCCATTCTCCTCTCAGGATCTTGGGCACACATGCAAACGTGCCTAGTATGAGTTTAAGTCACTGGGACTTGAACTGTAGTTGACTATGTGGGAGTCCAGCAACATAACCATTATGCCATCTGCTGGTCCCTCTAGTGATACAATCTTTCAGTGTAACCATTTCTTCATCTGTGAAATGAGGGTGATAATTTACACTCTTCTTGGGGTTTTAAGGATTACATGAGACTGGGTAAAGCAGAAGAACAGCGTTAGGAATTATTACTATATGTTATTATGAATGAAAATTGGCTAACACTGGGGCAAAACAAGGTTGACCCAAAGACTTTGAGAAAGGTCCATGGAAATGAGGCCATGATTTTGACTCATTTGAGAATAACAAAGAGAATTAAAGGTTAGAGTTTGTGTCCCTATGTGCCTGTATTAAAGAAGCTTGGTTCTCTGAGAAGGGCAAGATGTGTCTCAGGCTGATGAAGTTGATGAGACCAGGAAGTATTATCAAACAGGGAGGAAAGCAGAAGTCACAGTTGTGGAAGAGATGCCAAGCTCAGGAGTGTCTAGATTTCAGCTGTTCCTGAGGTTTCTTTAGGTGTTGACATCTCAAAGGGATCATCTTGGATGGTCAGGAAATACATCTCTGCTTGAGTTTTTGTGGGCTCTCAAGGATGAGTGCTCCAAACTGAAGAGCGCACATTTTTCACATTTCAAAGGCATGATAATATTACGTTATTTTTCATGTTCTGAGTAAAATGACGTTGATCTTTTAAGGTCAAACCTACTCAAACAAAGTGAAATAGAAGTTTCGACATGAGCCAGGTTACCGGTTTAGGTCATCCACACCGCAGTGTTTCTTACTGCCTGAATTATGTAGCAGGGTTGCTTACCTAACTTCATCAGATGTCACCTAATCTTTCCCTTGACTTTGTCTGTAGGGTATTTGTTCCTTGCTGATTGATTATATTCTCTCATTTCATGGTTTATTTTATAAGATTATTGCTTAATATTTACATTTGCTGGTCAGTTTCTGCACTTCAGACCATCCCCTGTCAACTCAACATATTTATTCGATTTGCCCCTTTCCAGAATGAATATTTGGTTATGCTTTGCTGCCCACACACCTAACCCTTTTAGTTATTCCTTGATCCTCCCTGGTGATGGTTATCATACTTCCCAATTCACTTCACATACTTCCCAGGGTGTGTATGAAATTTCAGTTTAAAAATATTTCTTTCTCTCTACATATTATTTTGTAAATGCTCACGTTCTTTTTATAATAATTTATATTGTAATTTCTAATTTACATATAGTAGTTTTACATCTTTATGGGATACGGCTTGGTTTTCCAAAGAATATATACGATGTGTAATAATCAAATCAGGGAAATAAACATCAACTCCAACATTTATCATTGCTGTGTGCTGTGCACATTAGAAATCTGTTGTAATGATTATTTTAAAATATAAACTGAGTTGTTACAAGTGTTGTTTACCATGTTATTCTATACCCATTCCATTTGCTTGAATGCACTCTTAGAATTCCATACATTTTTAACTCATGTTTTTGGAGGGAGACTAAGAGATAAAATCCAGCCTTACAAAAGTAAATGCACAACACACTTGATAGCCATAGTATGCTTTTCCTGCATACTGCATTGTGGGGCATCAGTAGGAAAGACAGCAAATTGTTACTCTTTTACTGTAGATTCTTTTGCCAGGAGAGATGAAAATGGAGGTCTTTGGGCTGAGTAAAAACAAAGAACATAACCTAAGGCAAGTCACGAAGAGGCAATTTCAGAACCATAGAAATTCTAGCTGAGGCCAAAAGAGATGATTTCTAAGGCTTAGCATTGTTATTGGCCTCGTGCAATGTTAATAGCATGCTTAAAAGCCAGCGCTAAGAAAGGGGGTAATGTCACTTTAACCAGAGGAGTAAGGCTCACAGGCTTAGCGCTGGCCAAGTGTAAAGTAGAAAGCCTAGCAAAAAATAATTGAAGCCCCTGCGAAATATTTCAATTTTTTTATTGATTGAAGGCAATTATCCCTTAATTGCATATTTAAATGAGGTATTAGGAGGTTTAACTAAGCAATGCCTCTTAATTGCTGCTGCACACTAGGTGTCACAGATTGTGTTTATTTCATATGTTAATTAAAGAGAAAGGGGTATTTTATTTTATTGACTACAAGGTTCTCTAAGGCTGCGTTGTTTAGGACAAACTACGTCTCAGGTGTTTATCGCACGCTGGGTATTAATATCATCATTAGTGAGAGGTTAAAGTTTTTTAATGAAGAGGTGTGTCTTTGTTTTATGTGTTTTCAGCCACATAGGCATCTCTGCAATGGGGGAGGGAGACAAGCCTCAAATCCCACGGAAACAATTATCTTTATGAAAGAAATATTGAGCCCCTTCCTCAACAATAATAAAGTGCAAGTTCTGATAGAAATAGGAAAACAGCAACAGATTATTAAAGAATTAGGATTGTTACCTGAAGTCCTCATGGTCTGTGGGTGCTGTGTCTGTTTTAAGAGCAGCAGTGGTCCACGGATTCATTTGCAAATTGCTGACTGATTTGGTGATAGGGAAGGGTGTTACTGCCCTGCAACAACAGAGTAGGTAAAGATCTCTTTTAAAATCTTACATTTCCCCTTGAATTGATATATGAGATTCCTAGTGAGAAAGGTGTTCGTAGGCATGAGCACTTGGGATGAGGTTTATTATCTTAGGTTACTAAGTGGGGCGGTGAGAAAGGGTTAAGCTTCACTTTCCAGCTTTTTTTTTAGTTTCTTCATTGTGTAATGCCACGGTCATGATTTAAAAATTTAAAAATCAGGTAAGTATTTCTTTAGACTGACCTACATGCTTCCTCACCAGGTTAAAAAAATGCAGAAAGCATCAAATAGAAGTAGGTGAATGAAAGGACAGTTGGGAGCTCCTTGAATCGTCATAATCTATTAAGGTAAAAGAAAGAATGCATAGCAAATAATAGCAAAAATATCATTCGATTGATTTTTTTCCCTATCTCAGAACAACAGATTTAAGAAAGGAATGTGTAATATTTATATTGCCTATTGATTCACTCATTCACTTGACCAATATTTATTTACTCTAGGATATAGCTGGAAGTGAGACCATTACCAAGTGGTGGGTGAGATACACATACTTTTGTGGAACTTGAGGCTATCAGAAACCTGGGACACAAAACAACCACACAGATCAGTCTATTGCTTCAAACAGTTCTGGTTCAGTAGGGCACTACAGAGCAAGTAATGGGAAAGCTGACCTCATCTGGAGGGGCCGGTGAGTAAGAAGTCATGTCCCCATGTTTAGGCTGGGGCTTAAAGAATTTGGGGTTGTGGGTGACTTATCCATACACTGTAACACCGTGCAAACATTTCTGAACCAAGTTATTCCCTTCAAAAACACCTCAGTGACAATCCTATTGTTTATGGAATTTTATAGAGAGTTTAATGATTTTCCTCAATCTGTAGAAATAACATTGTGTACTTTATCAAAATGTTTTGATACTTGTCTGAATCTATAACTGATTAAAAAATTCAACCAGTGGTTATTTTCTGCATTTCCTATAGCCACTAGGCTATAGATGTTTGTATTTTTCCTTCATAAATAGTCTGTGAACAAATAAGATTCAAGCAGTTGAAAAGGTTGAAGCAGTTGAAGGGGAAAACTCTGTAGGAGAAAACTATTGTCCTGCCTTTAAGAGAAATATTTGGACTGGTAAAATGCTTTGTGTGGTGAAGGATAGTTCCAATTTACGAGCTCATGAGCTTATGAGTGGAATTTGCTTCAATCCTTATCTTTATGTTACAGCAATGGCACCCACATATGATAAGTCTTCACTGGCAGAATTCTGAAAAAGTAATTCCAATGCAGTGAATATAAAAAAGTGCTATCAATGAAAAATATTTTTTCTTCCCTGGAATAGAAACCATTATTTAAACTGTTAGATGCCTCAGGGTTCTATTCATACAAAATCCATCCTTGCAGTCAAAACATATTCTTTTCTAAAGATTTCATATATACTCGTAGGTGAATATTTGTGTGTGTGTATTTTATTTGTGTGTGAGTGTGTGTGTGTGTAGATATATATATTTCTATGATGGAAACCATTGCTTCTCCAAATAGACATTAAAAAAGAGAATCCTTTTACATTGGCACAAGTCTCAATAATGCCAAGGATTCTTGAATAAAACTAGCTGTGATAACTTTTGGTTATTTTGAAATGTAACCATTTCATTATATACTTTATTGAAATGCTTTGATACCTGTCTAAATCTAAAACTGATACAAAAATAATTCAAACTAGTTTGGGGTTAAGCAGCTAGAAGAGACTCGATTCAGATTCTTGCCCCAACAAAATGCTATATGTCCAAAAGAATAAGCAGAAATTTGGAGAAGAAAATGAGAACATAATCTGGCGATCTCTTCTGCTACATAAAGAACTGTTGTAGATGGTTTGGTTATTTATTTATTTTAGAGAGATTTTTGCTATAGGGTGCACATGCTTGCTGGAGAAACAGAGTGAGGTAGAGAGAAAGAAAGAAAGAAATCACCCCCTGGGGGGATGGCCATGCCACAGTCCCTTCTTCTTTGTTCCCCTCTCCTGATTTTGGTCGTGCACGCACACATGTCTGGCATGAGATTTTTTTTTTTTTTTGAGAGGGTTTTGCTATAGGGTGTGTGTGCTCACTGGAAAGATAGATAGATAGAGAGAGAGAGAGACAGACAGACAGACAGACAGAAAGCAAGAACCTCCCCATCCCCCGGGGGGTGATGGCCATGTCACAATCCCTTCTCCTCCATTCTCTTGGGATTTTGGGCACGCACTCATATGCACCTAGCATGAGTTTAAGCCACTGGGTCCAGGACTTGAACTACATGGGAGTCCAGTGACGTAACCATCACTCCAATTGCTGGTCCCAGTCCAGTGTGAATTTTAAGCCACCAGATCCGAGGCTTGAACTGCAGTCAACTACGTGGGAGTCCACCAACGTAACCATTATGCCATCTACTGGTCTTGGTTTGAGTATTTTTTTAGAAAAAGAAAGTGGGAGTCGAGGTGGAAAGGAAAATATTTCAGCTAGTTTCTCCCAACTGCAAGGAAGCATCTGTTCAGTGATGACAAACAGATGATTCCTTGTAGTTCCTGACTTTAACTTTGGTCCTAGAAATACAGGTTTTGTTAAGCTTATGCAATTTGAGAAAATGTTATGAAAACAATATATACATATTTACTTTTACAAAATGTTTAAGAATGTGTAAGATTTTGTTAGCACATTGCTGGGGATCACCCCAGGACCTTGGAAGAAGCTGCATGTGAATTGCCCTGAAGCTAAGAATTGCTGCTTTCACTGTAAAGCCACCACGGTTCTGCTTATCTCAAAAGTCCCCTCCTGCTATCAGCATAGGTTTAAATTTTCAGCACCTGAATTTTAGAAGATGTTTCTTATAGAAATAAAATGAAGATGCTGAAGTGTATAGAACAGGAGATTAGAATGTTACAAGTTGAGCATTTGTAATTTAAAAATCCAAAATCTAAAATGCTCCAAAATCTGAAATGTTTTGAGCATGAATGTGATACCACAGTGAAAAATTCCACAGCTGACCTCAAGTGATGGGTCATAGTCCAAATGCTGTGATACAAAAATCAATACAATTCTCTTCAAGCTATGTATTTAAGATGCTTACGAAACATACGTGAACCTTGTGTTAAGACGTGGGTTGCATATCCAAGACATCATATTATGTGTATGCAAATATTCCAAAATCTGGAGAAATCAAAAATCCAACACACCATTTCTATGATAGAGAGCAAAAAATCGGAGGACATAAAAGCAGTGAAGGTACTTAATGAGAATAGGACAGTGTGGAATGGGGTAAGTGAAGAGAAGAGGATAGAGAAAGATAGCAAGTGTACAATAGAGAGGCAGGACGTTAGTGAGAAACAGATAGGGCTTATTAACTGTTGATGATGACATGTATAGTATTCTCAACTGGATTGGTCTGAGAAGTATTTCATGATGGGCAAAGTATTTTTACAAGCAAAATGAGAAATAGCAATTGACTGTTTTAAAAAATAATTAGAATAATAAAAATAATGATTGGGGAAAACATAGAAAAGATACTGAATGTTGAAGTGGGGAGATTAATGTCTCTGTACTGACGGACATGCATGGCATTCCCTTTTGAAAAAACAATGTAATACACTGTAAAATTAAATGTAATGCAATGTAATATAAAGAAGATTATGATGATGATAAAAAAAAAAAATCCAACACACCGTGATCCCAAGCATTTCAGGAAAGGCATCTGCCACCCACACAGTACCGAGTGGGACCCACGTTTTGAACAGTCACCTTTTACTGTTTACTAAAGAATTTATGTTAGCACTCTGAATTTCAATAACACTAATGTTGTATGAGTTAATTCAAATCTAAATGATAAACAAATCCTACAGTTTAAGATGTTCTTTGATAATAAATGGACGAGAAAAACATATTTAGAATGTTATACTGTACTCCTGAGAAGTAGAAACAGGCCTCAGTAGACAGAGAAGAGTAGCTCAAAAGGCCCCAGCAGTTATATTCTGTAAGGTTTATAATTTTTTAATCTAGGTCATGTCTTGATCATTGGCTGGGCCCACTGATTGTTCTCATTGCATTGCCTATATCAAATGTGGTGGGGCCCACTGATTTATCTCATTAGCCATGTCAAATGTGGCTTAATCGGCTAGACATCCCCCACTAATACCCTGCTTACATTACCTTGGGTGGGGAATTTTCTGTCCTGATTTTTTTTTTTTCTATCTAGCTACATGGGCAGATGCTCCAGCCCCCTTACCCACTTTCATTTGCTAGCTTTCTTCTGCTTTACTTCTTGCCTGCTTTCTTTTTTCTTTCTTTCTTTTTTCTTTTTTTTTGAGATTTTTTTTTTCTGTACATGTGCTCTCCAGAGAGACAGAAAGTGAGAAATCACCCCCCATCCAGAGTGGGGGGATGGCCATGTCACAATCCCTTTTCCTCCAGTCTTCTCTCAGGATTTTGGGCACTCATGTATACGTGCCTGGTGTGTTTCAAGCCTCCAGGTCTGGGACTTGAACTATGGTTGACCAGGTGGAAGTCCAGCGTCTTAACCACTATGCAATCTGCTGGTTCCCAATATTTGAGATGCTTTTTGAGGAACATCTCAGACATTGCCAACTGTCTTTTTCAGGTAATTTTGAAAATTGAGCAAACCCTAAATAATCTTAGGAACAATTGGCTGTACAATGTATAATCTCAAGAATTTTCTTTTTTTTGGAGAGGTTTTTGCTACAGGGCACATATGCTTGCCAGACAGACAGAGAGAGACAGAAAGCGAGAAATCACCCCCAGGGGGGATGGCCACGCCACAATCCCTTCTCCTCCATTCTCCTCTCAGGAACTTGGGCACGCATGCACACGCACCCGGCATGAGTTTTAAGCCACCAGGTCCGGGACGTGAACCGCGATCGACTACATGGGAGTCCAGTGACACAGCCATTACGCTAACTGCTGATCCCTAATCTCAAGAATTTTCTTTTAGAGAAGGCTAGCTTGGTAGGGCACTGGGAAGAACATGGCGTATTGAAGGAATAGAGCAAAACACTAACCCACACATAGGCAGAGAGATTCTAGTGGGTGTTGTAAGCTAGTAAACTTATAAGGATACACATGATTGTCAAATAATATAGCCATGAGGAAATCACATGCAGGTGATAGACTTGTCTTATAAAGCTGAAATTTCCAATTACTTTTTAAGAATCATTCATTTAATTTTATTTATCATTATTATTGTTATCACCTTATAAAAATTTGCTATAAGGCATGCATGCTCACCAAGAGAAGAGAAAGGGAAAGTGAGAAAGCAAGTTGCCAGGTCTGGGGCTCAAACTGTGATCAATCATGTGGAAGTCTAGTGCCCCAACCACCACATCACCTGCTGGGCCAGAACTTCCATTCTCAGGGGCAAAACCAGGCCCTAAGCCAAAAGATGTCAGTTTTCCATCGTGATTTGCACAGTCCAGGGAATGAAAGAAAGCATACATTAATTCCTGAGAATATAGTAGTGAGTCAAACAAATAGTTCCTATCTATACAGATCAAATACGTGGGTTTTCTAAAAGTTCATGGAAAAAACATACTATGAAAAACTATGCATGGATTTCAAAATACTTTACACCAAAATAAACTTGTATTTTCATTTCACCTTTCCATGAACTTTTTGAAGTTTCCTCACATAAACACTAAAGAATACCAAGTAATATGCTCTAGTAAATGCCGGGAAGGAAAAGTGCTAAGAGAATATTTAACAGGGAAATCTAATTAAAACTTTTTTTTTTCTTTTAGAATTTTTGTGTTTGCGGTGGGCTCTTTAAATTCTATTTGTTAGCATCTTCCCCCCTGAGCCATCAAAAAAGGTATCAGATTAGAGATCCCTGAGGTCTTGCTCAATTTATGCCCTGAGAGCACAGGTACACTTAGAGACTTGAGCTAGAAATGTCCTGGGAATTGGGGCTTTTATAGAGATTCTGAGCAGTTTGAGGTTTAGCTATATCAGAACTACTGTAGGCTAGCTGTCTAGGAGCTTTGTAAGAGAAAGGAGATCTGCAGTTAGAGGAATTGACCCCAAGGGACAAGACATTGTTCTGGAAGTCAGGTATTTCCAGCCTGAAAGCAGGTGTAAGTGAAAAGTACCAGTTAGAGAAATACATCTTCTCTACGCTCTCACTCCTCAGAAGAGTTTCAACTGGCAACTGGGACTGACATCTGGACAGTTGGAATGAGTTTTATTTTTATTTGTACTTATTTTAATTTAATTTTATTTTTGTTCTTTTTCTCTGTGGACATTAGCTCGCTGAAAGTAAGCTCTGAGAATCAGTAGTCGAAAAACCTGGTCACTGAAAGTGAATTGCTTTGGGGCCGTGAGCTGTTCACACTCATTTAAATGGGTTTCTTTCTGTTTTGAAGCTCTGTCATCTACAGAGTGTTGGCTTTTGTCCCCAGAGGGGCAAGATGGCTGTGGCAGAGCTGGCACCCCATCCTCAGTCAACAACAGCAGCAGACTGGCCAAAGGCATTTTATTATTAGAATGTATGCTCCTTGAGGGCAAGGCTTTCAAGGTCAGGTTGGAGACAGTGACCTCTGTGCCCTGAACAGTGCCTAGAACATGGTAGATGCTCAATATTTATTTGTGAATGAATGGATTACTCTTTGGTTTAGTGCTATTTCATTTTGGAACAAAACTTTTGGAACTCAAAGATTCGTAGCTCTTCTTTACCAGGAGCAGTATAGTGATTCTAATGATGTAATCCGTCTCTGAGGCGGATGCCTACATTAGCTATGTAATAAGGACATTATTGTCTGCTGTTTATGAAACTTACCACTTCCTGAGGCTTTCAAGAAGTGCTGTTTATTTAAGAAAGTTTTATACAAGGGATTGATATTTATCAATAATTTATAATAATAATACACTGAGTTGTAATGAAAAATGAGTGACAAACAGGAAAAAAATACAGTGCTCTTGAATACAGTCCACTGAAGGAGAAGTTTTAGTGAATAAACTGGAAATGTTAATTGAATGTCTGGCTTAATTAATTGAATTAGCATTGGCAGTTAAGAATATAGATGCTTTCTAAAACAAAACAAAACAAAACAAAAGTTTATTTTTTTTTTTTTTTTTTGCCATAGGGGGGTGCACTCACCAGACAGACAGAGACAGAGAGATAGAAAGCAAGAAATCACCCCCAAGGGGGGATGGCCATGCCACAATCCCTTCTCCTCCATTCTTCTCTTGGGATCTTGGGCACACGCACACACACACGCCCGGCGTGAGTTTTAAGTCACCGGGTCCAGGACTCGAACCGCGGTCGACTACATGGGAATCAGCGACATAGCCATTACGCTAACTGCTGGTCCCATTTTTTTCCTTTCTTCCATGAGTGAAAGGAGCAGGGAGATGGAAAGATAGATAGAGATAACACCCTCAATAAGGTCTTCACGCTGCAATCCAACTCCAGCCTCTGCTAGCCCCAGATCACCGGCATGCATGCTGGGCATTTATGTGAGGTCTCTAGATGTGAATCTGGAACTTTCTCATGTAGGTCAGTATAGATGCTGTGTTAAGGGAGCAAATAACCCATAGAATCTTTAAAATTTTGCAAATAATAGGATCCAGGGCTGGAGGTGAATTTTTCATTTTTCTAAGCTTACAGTTATAATTTTAAGCAGAATGATTGCTTAGCTTTCTCGTGATTTTTAAGCTTTTTATCAGAATGCAAATGAAATAGATCATATTTTATGCTTCATTCACTGAAAGTAGTGATTAATATTCATTTGGATCAATAAATTATTTTATTAATGTTAATGAAACAAATATTTAGCTTTAAAAATAGTCTTGAACAATTAGGGAAATGCTCATCAAAACCACAATGAAATACCACTTTGTACCCTCAAGGATGACTAAAATAAAAAGGATAAAAAGCACTGGTGAGGATGTGAAGAAAGTGGAGTCTCAGATATTCCTGCTAGTGGGAAGGTAAAGTGGTGCAGTCACAAACAGTTTGGAACTTCTTTAAGATGTTAACCATTAAGTGACCAGGAGACTCAGCATTCAACTTCTAGGCATATGCAGAAGAGAAATGCGTATATATGATAGGATGTTCAGAAAGTCTGTGAAAAAATGCTGATGATATAAAAACTATGCAAAGATTTCAAACATTTTTAAGCACCAGAATAAACTTAAACTTTAATGCTATTTTTCTATGAACTCTTTGAAGTGTCCTTGTATGTCCACATAAGAACTTGTACACTTGGCTCACTGCTTCAGAAGAAAGTCGCTGTATTGTTTGGATAATGAGTTGTTCCCCAAAGGTTCGTGTTTGGAATTTGCTCTTAATGAGGAGGGACTGGATACCCCCTAAAAGTTTATGTGTTGAGATTTAGTTGTATTGTAAGGCTGTTAACTGAAAACTTAATCTTTTCATGGAATCACAGGAAATGAAATTATACTTTTCCTGGGATGGGGCCTTTGGTTTTGATAAATTCACTGGGGCGGGACCCTCATGATTGGGTATGTAAGGAGAGGAAATGAGGAAGGGAGAGCCTACATGGATACAGACCAGAATGAAGAGAAAGTTATGACAGTCACTCTGTTCAAGATCCTGCCATCTTGTAATCTCACCAGAAATTGGCCCCTGGGACTTCAGACCTCTAAACTATGAGCTGAATAAACCTGTTTCTTTATAAATTATCCAGTCTTAGATATTTTTGTTAGCAATGCGATACCAGACTAAAATGGTGGCTGAAAATATATAATGCAATCAAGAATGAGAGACATACTTCTACTACATTTTAAACCTGAATATAATGCTTTCTTTGCATATAGAAAAAGATCATATTTTTAGAAACATAAAATTAAACCAGTGAAGCTTTACTGGTATTTCATATATCATGTAGTAGTACTATTTACTTATAACTTATAAATAAATATACACGTGTCAGGAATCCATACTTACAAACATCTTCTTCATAAATGTACACAATAGAAAAAGATATAAAAAAGTGTGGAAACCACTATTTTATTTCATGGCACTATAGGAAACAGGAACCTTTCAAGATCAAGGGCATAGACTTGACCATCAGACATCATGAACTCAAATCCAACTTATGCTCTTTAACTTTGTCACTTGTTTATTCAAGTGAATTAGTCAGTGTCCTATCAGAAAAACATCAAGTTTGTTCAATAGAAGGAATTTTGTTTGGCTAATTCAATACAAAAGATAGAAGGACTAAAAAGTGTAATAGGAGAGGCCAGGTAGGGTGCAGCAGTAACCCAACAGGAACCTCATGGGAAGTGTTCTGGGTTTGTGTCCTGGGGATCTCCTTGAGCAGTATGCCTGTGATCCAGGCAGGCTGAGGCTGGAAGTGGACCACAGCACAAGTACCCTTTTGGGCATGCCTCTCTCTCTCTTTTTCTATCTCTCAGGAGAAATAATTAAACAAACTTAAAAAAAATGCAATAGGAAATAGTGAGGCAATACCAAGATTTGCATCACCATGAAGCTGCTACCTCTGCCAGTTCTACAGGGGCCAAAGAGGAGAGATGAGCTTTATGGAGACCAGGATCCAGTGAGAGTGAGGACCCCCGAAAGGAGGGGCTATCTGACAAGAGCTGGAACAATGGAGAAGCAGTCCTGGGGGGAGAAAGTGTACTATACAAGGAGAGCGAATGGAACTGCCCCGACTTCTCCCTGTCTGCTGCTTCTAGTGTCCTGCCAGTGCCTGCCATTGGCTGATACCACCCAGAAAACTCTGACAGAGGATGTGGGTAAACTGAATTTACTTGCATAACCTCCCTACTACAAACGAAGCAGAGCACATGAATGAGCACAAGAGTTTCCTCTTCCTAAGAGAAGGCTAATCATAAATAGCATGAACTTCATAGGAGTATGTGGAGCCTAAATGAGATCATGGGAAACCTGTAGCACTGAGCAGCACACTAAGTGCACAAGTATGAGCTAACACTTCAAAGTGTGAACTTCAACAGGGACACTCTGCACTGGAAATAGACATAATTGGTATTCTAAAATACCATCTATTCATTATAAGTAGTATTAGTGACAGACCAGAGGAATTCTTTTAGGATACTGATGCTGAAAGACAATTTAACACTGATGTTATAGGTTAATCATGTAATAACGGCAAAGCAAGATAATCAGTATTTAGATAAGGCTAGGGAAGCAGGAGACCTGGATATTCATCCCATCTCATTGGAAACTAGTTGTTTGACCTTGGACTCAGGCCCTCAGAGGCTTCATGGGTGAAATCAACAGCCCAGACTAGATGATCTCTTAATTTCTTCTTGACATGGCTAGTCTCTAGCTAACATTCACCATAAAGGCATCTGGCGCTTGGAGAGCATTTTCAGTGCACTTTCCCCTTTATTGCCTCATTTAATTCTTACAACATACCTATGAGGTGGGTAGGGACAGAGAC
>NW_006159919.1:2455274-2481552 GCF_000334495.1 Tupaia belangeri chinensis
AGACACACTCTTCATATTTCACAGGTGGGAAACCTACAGGCTGGAGAGAGAATGTGCTTTGTCCAGGGGCCCGACAGGGGTGCAGTGGTAAAATACATTCTCGGCAAGGCAGTCCCACATGGGAAGGTTTCCTGTTTTCATCCAGATACCTGCCAGAGTATGTCGGGCATGAATGTGCCTGCGACCTAGACTGGCTGACACTAGGGGTGGATCATAGCATCAGGCCCTTGTCAGATGTGCTGTGTCTCTTGTTTCTTTCACTCATGGGGTAAATAAATAAATTTAAAAATGTGATTCGTCTAGGTTGCTCAACAGCAGGAGTGGAAATACACACCAAGCTTCCAGACTCTTCCTCTTCTAATACCCAGTGTTTAAATAGTTGTTAGAAACTGAAGAAGAGTAAACGATGTTCTAATGGAGTTGGGCTGTTTTTTTGCCCATGTGATCACATTAATAGTTAATTTGCATATGATGTAATGACATAGAAAGTTGCACTCTTGGAACACAGCATTCAGGTGAATATTTAACATTGTGGTTATTTGGCCCATATTGAGGTGATACACTTTCTTCTGATGTTGTTAATGTGCTTCCCTGAAGAAATTATGCAGAGTACAGAAGGTCATTATTAAATTCTTCAATGAGAAAGATGACTACTCTTCTGTTTTATTCTTCTATTTTTGTCTTTTTTGCTCATTTAAGGGCAAATTTCAATGTAAAATCGTTCAAGATGGCTTTTTCTTTGTCATGTAAAAAGATCAGGAAACAAATATCTTTATACTTATGGATAAGTCAAATACATGCAAGCAACCTAACATTAAAAGACAATACAATAGTTTATCAATTGTATCAAACTTGAAGTAGTTATAATCAATATAATTCATGTCCAACCAATAAAAACAAATTGCTTATCCAATAGCAAATGATTTATATTCTGAAGTGAAAAGGCCACCTCATCTGTCTGTTAACTGCCTCTAGAATTGATGTTAATTATTATGAGCACTAGTAAGGCATGATCAATACACAATGTCTAATTCTATGCAACAGACCCATGTGCCAACCCAGAACAAAGACCAAGCCTCTGCCCTGTTAAGCTGAAGCATTTACTCCCCAGGAACTTCTGATGTCAGAAGGCTTGAGCTATAATTTATACCCTTGGACTTCCCTTCTTTTTATTTTAGTTTAGTTTGTGTTAGGGAAAATGTACTTGAGAGAGAACGTGACCGAGCACCCCCAAGGGGGATGGACATGCCACAACCTCTCTTCCATCCTCCTCTCAAGATTTTGGGCATGCACCTACACACAATGGATGTGCTTTTCTAGCCATGGGGTCTGGGATGGAAACCTTGTGACTGACCATGTAGGATCCAGCTGCCGTAACTACCATGCCACTGACTGGCCCAAACTTTTTTTCTTTTCAGGATAGTTCTTGTTGAAAGATAAACTAAGACACATTAAAATTCTAAAGATCTTATTTGACTGGACAGAGATTCATGAATCAAGCAGCTCCAGACTCCTATTGGGACTTCACTAAAAGGGCACAAAACAAAAGGATTTTATAGGATGAACACAGAAGTAAAACCAGTAGAATGCCGTAGTTAGAGCTAACTTGTAGTTTTCGATTGGCCTAGATATGACTGTTTACTCCAGGACAGGTTCTAGTTTGCTTATGTGGGAATCTGGGACTCAGGAAGTGCCTCAGCCTGCTTCACAGGTTTTCCCCATATAGTCTGCAATAGCAAAATTACTTGTCAACTGTTGTATATTGTTTATTTTTTCTTCATGCTTTGTCGATATTTCCTGGAGTAGAGAATAGTATCTGAACCAAACTGAAGGCTTGGCCTGTGCTTTGAAAAGAAATGTAGCCCTTAATGACCATAATTATGTTAGAAAATGGGATATATTGAAAACAAATCTCATGGGTAGGAATTGTCCTGAAGGTGAGATGTCCTTACAATGACTGAGACTATCAGGTGGATGATAGAAGTTTTGACTGATGGGAGAATCTATGTTATCATTAAAAATCACCTATTTGGATTTGGGAATTCCTAAAACACACTCAAAAACATGTGTTGAGGTTAAGAGTAGACCTTAGGAACTGAGAAGATACAGAAGCTAAGAATGGGGTGTCTGACCTGGTACAGGACCTATATTTTTAAGGCAATTAATTCTCTAGTACCTGTAGTTATTTTTAGAAACCTCACCTAGAATGATGTCTGGCATAATGGTGCACCATTATTGGCACAATGTAGGCAGTCCTGCCCTGTGAGGCAGTCACATGTGGGAAGGTTCCTGGTTCAAGTCTGCAGACCTCCCTGAGTATGCTGGGCACATGCTTACCCACTAACCCTGGACTGGCCAAAGGCTGAGGGTGGATTGTGGCATCAGGATCCTGCTGAGGAGCACTTTCTCATTCAAAGAGGAAATAAATAGACTGAGGTAATTTTTATTTAGGATGGTGATGGGTGAGCAGCTCTGGGGCAGCAGTTACCACAGAGGGCAGAGAGCAACATTCCCTGTGGACAGCTTGTCTATCCATTTTCTTGTAGTCTGAATCTGTTCCATCTTCTCTTTTGGCTCCTCAGGACCTGGAGCATGTTTTTCTGCAGTACAGCTGAATCATGGCCTCCTGTCTCCCCTCCAAGGAACCCCTGACCTTCTCTCACCAAACGGTCATACTTATAACCTCATTTTTACTTGATTCATTTTAAACTTTATGGCATTGTTTATTAATTTATTAATTGCTCCCCAACTTTGCCTTCATTGTTATTAACTATTGTGCATTTTAATGGTATTTAGTTCCCTCATTGCTGGTATTTATTGCTTCACTATCAATTCCCTATTCCCAGCTGTTGTTTTGAAACAGCATTATATATTATTATGTTTCTTCATTGCCTCTTCTCTCTGTCACAGCTGACTGCTTGTTTACCTCTCCCTCTATGGACTTCCCTACTGTTCTCTTTCTCTGAGTTGCTCCCGATACTCTGTTGTACTTCCCTTCAGTCACCGCCCTTCCAATAAAATGCACCATATTCTTTAATTCCCCTTTACTTGTTCTCACCCATCTTCCTCTCTTGCCTGGGGGGCATTTTATGGTGCATTTATTTCCTATATTGCAGCCAGGGTCCCATTCCCTCCCACTCTCTGAACTTTCTGGTTCCATGCCAGCCAGCTAAAGAGAGGTTAGCTCGCTCCCATGCAATCTGCTCATCAGTGTTTCCTAGCACTCCCCATCTCAGGACTGCCATTCTCTTGCTCTTCTCTCTGTTCTGGACTCAGGTTTCTGCTCTGGTTTTCACTTCCTGCTTCCTGTTGCTTCTATAATTTCTGAATTTATTGAAATTTTACAAGGAGACTCATGTAGCCAGTGCTTTCATTCTAAAGACATATTTTGGGGGCCAGATAGAGGCACAGCAGTTAAATATGATGTGCCCTGTGAGGCAGTCCCATGTGGGGAGGTTTCTGGTTCAAGTCTGCAGACCTCCCTGAGTATGCTGGGCACATGCTTACCCACTAACCCTGGGCTGGCCAAAGGCTGAGGGTGGATTGTGGCATCAGGATCCTGCTGATGCTGAAGAGCACTCTCTCAGTCAAAAAGGAAATAAATATACTTAAAAAAAAAGATAAAAATATAATATTTTCTCCCCTGCAAAAATCTATTCTACGTGTACCTTTTTCTCTAGAATTGGTATGTACTAATATTTATTGTTTACTGTATATCATGCATGAACAGTAAATACATACAGTATCTCTTTTAACGTCAGCAAGAACAATAGCAGTGTTATGAGAAAGCTGTTAGGCCGATGTTACAGCAGGAAGCTGAGCTGAGCTCTGGATGAACGTTTGCCCTTACCTGTTTGGGGATGGTGGCTGGGATACACCTCGGGTCTGACTCCAGGACACAAGCTCTTGCCACTGCAACAGCCATCTGCACTGAGTGAAGGCATCCTCCCTGTTTCCTTAGCCTTCATCTTTAGCGACTTCCTTTTCCTAATAAAGGAGTTTCACTCTCCTTGCTATAGCATTTTCTTTCTTTACACCACTTTGTTAAGAATATTCCATCTGTTCTTTCTACTCCTCGGGGAGGAGAGCTGTCTGGCAGTAGACAATAGGTGCAGATGCAGGCAGGCAGGTGGGTAGGCAGGCAGCAGGTGGCCAAGGGAATCTGTCACGGGAGCAGCGGGAAGTCATAGGACCAGTGATCAGGCAAATCTCCAAACGGACTCAGAGATACAAGGACCCAGTCCCAGAGGACCTGGGGCAGCAGGCTTGGAACTAAAGCAGAAAGTCAGGCAGCAGAGAAGGTATTGATCTCATTACTAGAACTGGGGCATGGTGGGCCAGAATAAGGCTAAGGGGGCGATGACATCAGGGAGATTCTGAGGAGCCAGTTGAGGCCACTCTGTAATCCGGAGCCTGGACTAGACACCCACAGTAAGCACTGGGGATCACTGAGGGAGGGGAAAGAAAGCTACGTCTCGACTTTTTTTTTTTTTTCTTTATGAAGTATAGCATATGAGAAACTCTAAAGAGTTGTTCTGAAGCTTCACAGTGCAGCCCAGTCACCCGAAAGTTCTTGTTAAAATGTTCTTTTTTTTTTTTTAAGAGATTTTTTTTGCTATAAGGTGCATGTACTCCCTGGAAAAAACAGAAAGTAAAAAGTCACCCGCAGGGGCCTGGCCACTCCACAACCTCTTTTCCTCCATTCTCCTCTCTTAATCTTGGGCATGAATGCACATGTGTTCTGTGTGAGTTTTAAGTCAATGGGTCTGGAACTTGAACCATGGTAGACTACGTGGGAGTCCAGTGATGTAACCATTTCACCATCTGCTGATCCCTAAAAGGCAGATTTTAATTCAGAAAGTCTGAGCTGGCTGAGGCCTGAGATTCTGCATTTTCCATATTCTCCCGGGTGATGCTGATGCCGCTGGACGGAGGACCCCACTTGGAGCAATAAGGTCTATGACACTTTCCATTTCTGGGTGAGCATCTTAGAGTTTCAAGTCCAGCTGCCCAAGAGCTCCTGATATTTAAATTAAGAAACTATATATTTATATTTTAAATCACAAAACTACCATTCCTACAGTGCGCTTCAGAGAAGTGCCTGACCATAAGCATGCCCAGATTATGCCTTTGGTCCAATTTGAGTCACTGACTCCATAGATTTTACAGGGCCTGGTGTGCAGGTGATAGGATTTTACAGTCATGAGATGCAGTGGTATGCCATAGATCAAAATATTTTTTACTTGCTTGACTGTAATCTATGGGGAAGGGGTGAAATGGCCAATTGATTATAATGCAGAATATAAAAAGATCAAAGTCCTACAGCACACAGCCACAGTTCTGTCCGCAGAAAAGGAGCAGGAGCTCACGGGAAAATGTTCGTGTAATATATGAGGCATTAAAAATTCTGTTACATTATTCTTGCCACCAAGATTGTAATGAAAATGGGAAACGGCACCAACTTAACCCATTCTCATTACAATCGTTAGATTGTAATCTCATGTTCTCCCCTCAAGAGAATGCTAAATGAGATTTTAAACAAAAGAGAGGACAGAGAAGTATGGAGAATAAAGGAGCAAATAGAAATTGGAAAGTTAAAAAAAAAGTGATGCATGATAGACTTCTCTGTGTTCGTCTGAGGCTTTCTCTTTACTTTAGAAACAAGAATGAAGCATAGAGCATTACAAAGACCAATTGAAGCCTATGTGGAAAATCCATAGCACAACCCAAACATGGTAACTATTTAAAACAAAAAAGAAAATGTTAAGCACAAATTTGATCTTACCCTCTGATAGCTTAGTTCACTTTAGATTAGAGGGGGAAAATGAAATTAACACTCAAAAACAAAAAACTAAAGCTATGCAAAAAGACAACAGTAACCCATATCTCTGAGTGGAAGAACTTTGTTGTAATGTCCATTGTGTGCATACAGTTTCATTTTGAGCTCTTTCTTCATTTTTGCCAACTTAGACAAGTGAGCATGCTCAAATTATACGAATATACTTGCTTCATTTGCTATTATGTTGCACCCTGGGAATGAGGGCTTTTTGACAGTACCATGCAAAAATGTATAAACTAGTATGCACTAACATGAAGAATACCATGAAAGACATATCCTCTGGAATTTATGGAAAACCTTGAAACTCTGGCAGTCGTAGTTAATTTTTCAGAAAACATCAGATGTTTTAATCAACTCTACAAACATTTATTGAGTACTTACTAAGTCCACCATACTATGATGATTACTATGAGGGGTCCAGTCCAAATTCATTCATTTCTTAACACAAAACAGATTTATGGATCATCTCCCATGGATTGGACACAGGAGCAAGAGCTGGGACAATATTGAACAAAGAGAGGAGAGCCTTATTTTGTTTAGTTAGGGGGTGGAGGAGGTATGGACAAACAATGACACATAACTATAAAATGTTATGAGATTGCAATGAAAATAATGAGGCAGTAAGAGAAAGACAGACAGGGGGATCTAATTACGATGGGAAGGAGGAAGAGACCTCTCTAAGGTATTGGCATTTAAGAAGGACCTGAAACAAGCCCCGTAACAGTGGGAACAAGAGTTGCTGGTGGAGAAGAGAAACTCATCGCCACCCTTCCTGGCATATTGGAGAAGACAGAAGAGTGTAGCATTAAGTGCCAATTGGGGAAACTGAGCCACTGAAGTTGTTTTAAAACTGAGAGTTTAATCTGAGAATCTCATTTCAAATATTTGAGAAGCACTGAAAAACCTTAGAGGTAATTGGAAACCAACCCCATCTCTAGGCTGGGAGCATCAAATGATGCTGGGTAGCTGGGAGCACTGAGAGAGAAGTTATCCCATGGGAGTCAGAGGCCATGGGGAACCCTGGATCACTGCTGGCAATGCCACCTGAATGGAGGGAGAGAGAAAGAGAGACAGAAACAGAACAGAGAACAGAGAGATCCTGCCTCTCTATTCTTTCTTCCTTCTAATATCCAACTTCCCATTGGCCAAATCTTGTTGGCAGTGACTTGACAATAGGAATGAAGCAAAGGTAGTTGCAGAAGGGAAGAGAGTTGAGAGATGGATCTGAGAGGCAATGGCAAAACCACTAATCAGTATGTAATATGTAAACCAATGGTGCATGCCATTAAAAAAAAAGAAACAAATAAAAGACTGGTAAAGGGAGGGCAATGTAGCATGGTGGTGGTGCTGGTGGGATGCTGCTTTGTACGGAAGAGTCAGAAAAGGTGGCTTTGGTCAGACAACACATATGGAAGGGGACAAAATGCTAAAAGTGAGAGAGGAAGCCAACCTTCTGTCTGGGGGAAAGTTTTTCAGGCAGAGAGAAACAAATGCTATGACCCTGGGATGGGAGCACACTTGGTGTGTTTGAGGACCAGCAAGGTGGCAGACAGTGTGTCTGGAGCAGAGAGAGCACTATAGGATCAGAAAAACACAGAGCAAGTAGGAGGACTTTTTACCCATGGTAACAATTTTGATTTTTCTCTAAGTGGGATGGGAAATCACTGGAAATTTTTGAGTAGAGAGATGGCTTAAGCAGATCCAAGTGTTTGAAGGATCAATTTGGCTGCTATGTGGGAGCAAAAGGAGAAGCAGGAAGCACAATTAGGAGCTGTGGTGTGCTGGCAAATGTTTATCAACTGGCTCTCCAAAAGAAAAAAAAAACAAGCACATGCATGCATAACACATATAATTACAAGTTGTTTTAAGAGATGGAAAGGAAGATAACAGTATAAGAAAAAAAAGATGAGGATTTTTTAAAAGAGATTTTTGCTATAGGGCATGTGCACTTGCCAGAGTAACAGAGAGAGAGAAAGCAAGAAATCATCCCTCCAGGGGGATGGCCACACCTCAATTCCTTCTTTTCCATTTTCCTCTCAAGATTTTTGGCACACATGAACACACTCCTGGCATGAGTTTTAAGCCACTGGGTCCGGGAATCGAACTAGTGTCAGCCATATGATTTCATAATGGTTACAAGGGGGAATTTAACTAGAATGGATACGAGGAAAAGATCTCTCTAAAGAATTGACATTGAAGGAGAGACCTGAGCAAGCCAAGGACACGTCAAAGGTCAGAAAGTCCTATAGGTTTGAGTAAGACCATTAGTTTCTAAGTCCAGATGCTAGAGAAAATGTACTCATGAAAAATAAACTCCTACCCACCAGGGAAACATTCTTCTACCTCCTTTGGTAACATATTCCAGTATTTACTGGAAACGTATGTTCTCAGGGGATTTATCTTTGTGTCTAACTTGAATTCATTCTTCTGCACCGAAGCCTTTTCTTTTGTTCTGAGTGTAAAATGGAGAGTAGCTTACTGAACCCCAAATTTGGCCTCATTAAGTTATCCACATGCTGGCACTTGAGACTGAACTCTGGTGTTGCTGCACTGATCTCCCTCCTACCTTAGTCCTTGATGACTGACACCTTATTCCGGCAAAGTTAGAGAGAATATCGACAAACGTGAATGATGTTGCGAGTCACCTGAGCTAGCTGTGACACTGGCCTGTTCGGAATTACTTATAGCCTCTGGATACCAGCACTAAATAAGATGCAGAATGAGCCACAAAGGGACTTGCCCTGAGGGTTTTGCAATTCCCACTGTCAAAGCCCAAGGATTCCTGAAGCGAGTGGAAGGAAATGAGAAGAAAAAGCAGCTGAAACAGTTCATTGAACCTGTTCTGAGTTTATATGTTGTGTTGTTTTGACAGCTTTTATAAGCATGTTGCATAGATATGGTAATAGAGAAACTGGATGGGAATTGAATAGGCACATAAATACAGAAAAATTACTAACACAATATACGTGCAATTATATAATTATATCAAAGCAATATTGCATTTCAGGAACACGTCTGTTCTATTTACTGTTTTTCAGGTAAAAAATTTGGTTTTAAATGAGTGAGACATTGAAGGGATAATGAATAAATGTAGGAGGAAAATGTTAATGTGGAGAACATGTGGTGGTAATTCATAAGAAGAGAGAAGCAAGATTACCAAAAGGTTTAAGCTAGTAATACAAATGTGTAACACTGGTAATGCAAGTGTGGCACTAGGCCAGAGAGGAAAAGGGAATATGAAAAGAGAAACCAGCCTTGGCAAACGATCAAGGAGAAATTAATGCTTCGTAGTGCTAGACAGCTTTCTCTGGGGATATGGCGTAGATGGTAGTTGGTTTGTGCCCATTTCCCAGGTTGAACAATAAACTCATTGTACCATAAACTCATCATTCATTAACAAGCTCATTGTTTTATTTTTTGGTCCAGTGTAATACCTGAGTATGGATGTATTGCTTAGTGATGGGGATATATGCTGAGACATGGGACATTAGGTGATTTCATCATTGTAAGAACATCATGGCACGTACTTATATAATCTAGGTGGTATAGCCCATAGCACCCCAAGACTATATGGATGTAGGAGTGTGACTGACTTGCCCTATTTCTTACAGACTGGAGCTTCTTGTTTGTCCTCCATTTTTCCCATTCATGCTGTATAACAAGCTGCTTTCACCGTGGATCCAACTGGCGATTGTTTACATTGATTTCAGGAGCTCAGGGCAAACATATTAACAACCCGGTGTAGCCTCTTTGAATTCCTTTAATAAATTATAGATGGCTTTAAGGAAGAGGCAGAGTGTGGGGTGTGTCTAATATTGGTGTGATGGTCACCATTTACCCAACCCTTTCCATGGAGCTTGGAGAAGGCCTGGGGACTAGGAGCCACTGACTGCAAGTCAAGAGTCAGGTGTTGAGGGAAGAATGTAAAGGGTGAAGTATAGCAGAGGAAGAAACAGGGGTTCAAAGCCATGAGTGTCCTGGGGGCACCAAGCACTGGACCTTTTTCTGCATGTGAGCTTATCCTATGATATATCCCTGTGCTGTGCTTCATTGGAATTGTCACGTTCTTGTTTTCCGTCTCACTGATATCTATGCTCAAACAATGGTATAGCCCATTGTTCCACCATAGACAATCAAATAGCATGAGACATATGACTGTGTGTGTGTGTGTGTGTGTGTGTGTGTGTATTTTAAATGCCTATTTCCTAGTAAAAAGAGTAGAACAGAAACTGGGCAAATACTCTAGAATAACCTTGTCCTCTATCGATGATATGTTTAAGAAAAAGAAAGAAGGAAAATTTGCTAACAGTCTTCAAAACTGTCATTATGCAAAACACTTATGCAGTAGTGATTCATTTTATTATGTCAATATGTTTATATACGCAAACACATAATCTTATTGAAGACGTACACAAAAGGAAAACACAATGTATATGCTATGAGGAAATGTTCCTGGCCCTGAGAGTAGTTCAGTATTAAGCTACTAAAGAAGTCTAGAGAGCGTTTTAGATCTTTGGATATAATTTTAAAGTTGGGCATGAAAATAAGACAAACACCTGAATGAGAGCAGGTATCTTACTACTCTGATAAAATATTTTGACCTTGACAACAGACCAGACTCTTTTGAGTTCAGAGTTATTCTCACTTCATCAGTATGTTTTTGCCTGAAAATCACCAAGCATTCATTTTATTTTTTAAACAAAGCAACTATTGAAAATGCACATCATTTGCACACGCAGGTACTTTTCTCCATATGCCAAGCCTATTCCAATGCCAGCATGGTTGGTAGTTAGCATGTGCCCTAATTATGCATCCCCTACTAACTCCTTCTTATCCCTTAGGTCTCAGATCAACTGTCACTTCCTCAGGGAAGTCTTTCCTTAATTAGATGCTCCCTACCCCCATCCCCATTATACTCTCAGAAAACTCAGGTTTGTTTTTGTTTTCTCTTTTTGCACAAATTGAAATTTATATATATTTGTTTTGGTGTTTGTTTATTGTCTATCTCTTTCATTGACTATGAACTCCATTAGATCAGGGGCCATGTCCATTCCACATTTAAGAATGTGGCTTAATTCGTAGTAGACATTTAATAAATATTTATAAAATAGTCGAATAGAATCCTTTTTTAAATTGCCAACGTTTTGTTAATGTTAATGAGGATATTTGGTGTTTCAAGAAAGATCAATGGTTGAAGGATTGTCTCAAGCCCTAAATTCCTATATAAATAGGAGTGAGGCATCTCAGATAAACTTTCCACCAAGAAAAAACAAAAAAAACCAAGAACTATAAAACCTCATATTAATATGTAACTATTTATCCAAAGTTTAGGCTCAGAAACAGTGTGAAGGCTGAGCACATATCACTTGGGCAGTGGATTTTTTTCAGATTACTTTTTCTCTCTCCTGTTCTTTTGGTTTGGTTGACTAAGGCTTTGATGTAACTGAAAAACTCAATCTGGCAGATCTAGTAATTTACACTCCTCTCCCCCCCCACACTCTGCATTTTCCATTTATTTATTGTTCAAACTGAATTGTTATTTGTTCTTTTATTTGGACAGCTAGAAATGGCCACTCATACGAGCTACTAGAGATTAGTTATTGCAGCCATTTTATGCCATCTTACCCCATGGCGTCTTGGTTCACTTTTCATTCTTCAATGTTAGTGAGTGTCGCATAGGTGTGGAATGCTCATCACCTTGGTCAGTGGTTTCTTCTCTAGTTGTTGAGAAACAAGAGCGCCTCTTTTCTCAGATTCTTTTTTCTTAGGTAAGTACAGGAGGCTTTTGGGTCTGGCTAGATGAGAAACTCAGAGGAATACTGCAACCCTGAGGACCAAGGTCAGTAAGATTCCCTATAAGAATTGAGGAAAAAGGGAAGAGTGTAATAAAATGACCATATGAGCTAATAATACCATTTCTAAGTGTAGATCCAAAGCAAATGAAATTAAGCTGTTGAGGAAATATCTACAATCCATTTTCATTGCTGCATTATTCATAATAGTCAAAAATATGCAAACAACCTAAATGCCTATGAATAGATGAATGGATGAAGAAAATATGGAATATATAAAACTAGGATATTATTTGGCCTTTACAAAGAAGGAAATCTTACTGTTTGCAATAACATGAATATACCTAAAGGACATTATACTAAGTGAAATAAGCCAGACAAAGAAAAACAAATACTGTATGATCTAATTTATATGTGGAATCTAAAAATGTCATAGAGAACAGAATGTAATTGTCAGAGGATCGGGGGGAAATGGAAAAGTTTTGGTCAAAGAGTATAAAGTTTCATTATGCAAGATGAATATGTTCTGGAAATCTAATGTATAGCATGGTGATTATATTGTATATTTAAAATTTGCTCAGAGGGTAGATCTTAAAAAGTCTTAGAAAAAGTAGAAAAGAAAATAAAAACTATGTGAAGTTATGAATATGTTAAGTAGCTTTATTGTGATTACGTCTCGGCTAGATGAGAAACTCAGAGGAATACTGCAACCCTGAGGACCAAGGTCAGTAAGATTCCCTATAAGAATTGAGGAAAAAGGGAAGAGTGTAATAAAATGACCATATGAGCTAATAATACCATTTCTAAGTGTAGATCCAAAGCAAATGAAATTAAGCTGTTGAGGAAATATCTACAATCCATTTTCATTGCTGCATTATTCATAATAGTCAAAAATATGCAAACAACCTAAATGCCTATGAATAGATGAATGGATGAAGAAAATATGGAATATATAAAACTAGGATATTATTTGGCCTTTACAAAGAAGGAAATCTTACTGTTTGCAATAACATGAATATACCTAAAGGACATTATACTAAGTGAAATAAGCCAGACAAAGAAAAACAAATACTGTATGATCTAATTTATATGTGGAATCTAAAAATGTCATAGAGAACAGAATGTAATTGTCAGAGGATCGGGGGGAAATGGAAAAGTTTTGGTCAAAGAGTATAAAGTTTCATTATGCAAGATGAATATGTTCTGGAAATCTAATGTATAGCATGGTGATTATATTGTATATTTAAAATTTGCTCAGAGGGTAGATCTTAAAAAGTCTTAGAAAAAGTAGAAAAGAAAATAAAAACTATGTGAAGTTATGAATATGTTAAGTAGCTTTATTGTGATTACGTCTCGATGAATATGTGTATCATTGATTTATATACTTTATATATATTAATTTTTTTTAATTTGTCAATTATACTTCAATGAAGCTGGAAAGAAGAAGAGGAGCATACTTCATATTTTACACTTTATATTTCTCTGGGTCTGAAAACACTCTGTATGTCTCTTCATATTTGTGATTCTGATGAAAACAAATGGCAAACAAAACAAGTGTGGTTGTATGTATTTGTGGTAAGGCAGAGGGCTAGAAGATTGGAGGTGAGGAAAGGCTTCGCAGTAATCACCTCATATTGTTGTCAAATAGCTTTATGGGTGAATTTGTCCTTGGTCTTTCTCACAGAATAGTTTCTGCTCAATAAATTATTACTGAAAGAATAAGTGACAATGAATCTAAGATCACGAATTGCATAGAACTAAAAACTCCAGGACTGGGAAAGATGTTGCAAATGGTCTAAACTGGATCTTATTCTGCTAAGCAAAAAGTTTATTCTCAAAGAGATGAAAGTTCTTGGCCTTAGTCAAAAATAAATTATGAGCAGAATTGGAATTAAATAGTGTTGGAATTTTTAAGGAGTGATATGATAAATCATTCAGCAAATTTGACAAGCACAGGCTGGAGGATTCTGACCAAATGAACTTTCTTGCTCCTAGACTCTCTCTGCCCACACTTTTAAGCTATTTGTTTTGAATTATTTAGAAAATGTCTCAATATCCATTTCACATGTTTGTGTAGACATATCCATAAAGAGTTATATAAACAGTATTATTATCATAATTATTGTTATCATTAGCTGCTTCATTTCTTATCATTTTCCTTGTGGTTCATCTAGGGTCTTCTGAGGGCTATTAAAGAGCTTGAAAAAATAAGAATTGTAGTTGTAGATATTTATTTTCATTGTATTATTTAGAGCTCTATATTAGGGAATCATACAAATTCCCAGTTGACTAATCCACAAAAACCTTAAATTCTCACCCTGCTCCTCTGTAAACTTTAACAGCAGCAAGATGGAGTGAGGGCTCTTATCACTAAAACTTCATTACTCATACAAAATATTCGTAAGCCTCCTAGGCTGTGGTGTATAATCATAAATAATTAAAGCAGAACTACACTTGTCAGGAGAACTGAAGCAGAGATATATTCCTTTCTTTGCAGGCACCATATAGGCAATGACTTCCTCATTAATGCAGCAATTCACTAAGGATTGCCATAGTTAATGGGAATTAGCAAAGTGCTAGCATGCCCATATTCATCCTTTGAGAGGCTGTCTGAGATTCAAAGTGATAGGCCTGTTGAATGATACTTGTTGAAAGTATCCTATTCTTTTTCAAAGTCGAACCTCAAGAGTCACATTTTCAAATGTGTCACCATCTATAGAAGTTAAACAATTTTAAAATTTATTAGCGTTTTTTAAGTCCAGTTTCCCCTGAATTCTTTGCTTTCTTTCACTCTCACGAAGAGTGGGAATCTTCCTTTATTAAATTACCTCAGATTTGTGCTCTGTAGACCAAAATACTGCTCCCCAGTTTATATCATTGTACTCTGTTAAAAACTCAGGTTATATTTATTTAGCACTCCACCAAACTAGAGTAGGCAAGTGCTTATAGAACAGAAAAAGCATGCCAGTAAACAATTTTTAAAAATTGTTGTAACCTGGGGTCAGCAGATGGCATAATGGTTGTGATGCGGGATTCTCACATACACTACTATGGTTCGTGTCAAATTCATGCTGGACACATGTGCGTGCATGCCCAAGATCCTGAGAGGAAAATGGAGGAAAAGGGCTTGCAGTGTGGCCATTCCCCCTGTGGGGGCGATTTCTTGCTGTCTGTCTTTGTCGCTCTTTTTCTCTCTGGCAAGCACATGCCCCTTAATAGCAAAAATCTCTCAAAAAAATGGTTATAACTTTAAGCTAAGAAGATTACAATAATGGCCCATTTTAAAAATAGTCAATTATTTGTTCATTTATTAATTTATCTATTTAACATATATTCATTCAGTGTTTGCCATGTGCAACACTTTACAACATGTACAACAGGCAATTTCATGTATTTCAAACGAATACAAAGACAGTGTGTCATAGGAGCACCCAAAAAGAGATAATATAGTTTTGGGATCAAACAACAAATCCTTGACAGAATGACATTTGAAACAGGGGGGTAGGTGAGTAGGGGTAAGCAAGATGAAGCAGAGAATGTCTCAGCAGTAGCACCAGACTGTTTCAAAGCTCAGAAGCAAGTGAGAAGACCAAGGGTGCTGGAAAGTTGCAGTATGGAGAGCAGAGAGGAAGCTGGATGAGAGGAATCTGGAGAGGTAGGCAGGACCAGGTAGTGGAAGGTCATGGAAGTCCTGTTGTTCGAACTGCAACTAAGGGATCAGTTTTAAGCAGAAAAGAAACTGATTCAGGTTGCACGGTTCAGAATTTCTCTTGCATCTATACAAAAAGGCATGAGAGAAGCAAAGGAATGAGAGGTGGAGTGACTGGTTGAGATATTAGGAGATGGTGCTAGTTTATTCAAGATTGGTGATGGTAGGGATCTGGAGAAAAGGATATTCAGGAAATATCTTGATGGTATTTAAGTAGAGAAATCCAATAGCAGTCAGTTACATAGATTTGGAGTTTGGAAAAATTGAGGTCTGGACAGGAGGTGAGTCAGTTACGAGTAGGCCAAGCAGGTGGCATGGTGATTAAGGGTGCTGGACTCCCACATGCCTGACTGTGGTTCAAGTCCTAGGCTTGGCAGCTTACTTTCTCACTTTCTCTCTCTCTGTTGCTCTCTGGCCAAATTTAAAAAATAAATAAATAAAGTTAAAGTTTAAAAAAAATTTTTTTAGAGTCAGTTACAAGTAGATGGCAATTGAGATTAGGAGAGTCAATGGGAGTTTCCAGGCCATGTGTAAAATATGAGAAAAAGGAAACAAATGGATGAAGAATGTGAAGATATAAAGGGGTCCTGAGAGGAAGGAGAGAAATTGGAGCAGAGCAGAGGGATAGGAATTTGGTATTGGAAAATGGGAAATATAGTGGTTTAAAAATTAGGGAATGGTCATTAATTTCTAAAGCTGCTGAAAGGTTAAGAAAATAATTTATAAGCAATTGTATAACATAGTAATAGAACTTGGTAATGATATGTGTAGCTGACTTAGAGAAAAAGAAATTTATTAGAACTTAATTCTGATTAGAACTTAGCAAAAATATTATGGTACAATTCAGTAATATATCCAAACGAATTTTTGTCTTTTTCATTTAGTGTCATTGACTAAGTGACAATGAATCATGTAATAAAGAACAAATCACTGCATCTTTGGATCTAAATCACTGTTGTCTTTGGTTTGGCAGGTTATAGATAGAGTGAACACACTGTATCTGATTTGTCTGGGGTGACTGCATCATGCCTGTAATCCCATTGTATTTATTCATACTATTTTACTCTCAAAAATGTTCCAGCTTGAAACATAAATAAAATGGCATAGATGTATTGCCTCTATCTTTTTACAAAATTCAGTTCTCAATGCTCAGGTTGTAAGGTAGTCAATTCACACAAATCTGATTTTTTTAAACATGTTCTATGGCTAATTATAAGAAAATCATAAGAGACACATCTATGGATCTTTCTTAATGAAAGCACAGTTAGAAGCAATGTATAAGGGGAAAGATTATTTTTCTGCTTTGAATGAATAATGTTCAATCAGAAATAATCAATATTTATTGAATACCTATTATGGGTAAAGCACCATGTTAAGATTCTCAAACTTCTTGTTCATAACAGCACTTATTTTTAGTACTTCGACTCAGTTCCCCTCCCTCCTTCAATTATTAGAAGTAGAATTTCCCTTACTGTATATGGGCAACAAAATTATCCTTAGATTTTATTTATGCTACCTAACAGAAGACACATTGCTATAAGCTCTATGATATGTCATAATAAAGACGTTTCATTTACAAAATCTAGAAAGGAGAAAACCTCTATGATAGTGGGAGGGATGTTTTTCTCAGGAAAATGTTGCAGTATTTTTCCTTGCAGTATGTTGAAGCAATAGATGAAACAATTAAATGGCTGGAAAACTTGCCGGGGCAAAAGAAACTGAGGGCAGATCTGTGTTTTTTTTACATCCTTCCCTTTCCCATCCATCTGGCCATACATGACAATGAGAGCCCATGTCCCAAAGCAGGACTGGCAAGTCCATCGTTGATTCAGAAAGAACAGCGAGGATTAAAAGACTTTCAGTCTTGGGGACTAGCAGTTGACGTAATGGCTATGTCACTGGACTCCCATGTAGTTGACTGCAGATCAAGTCCTGGACCCGGTGGCTTAATCTCATGTGGGAGCATGTGCGTGTGTGCCCAAGATCCTGAGAGGAGAATGGAGAACCGATTGTGGCATGGTAAGCATACACACCCTCTATAGTAAAAATCTCTCCAAAAAAAAAGACTTTCAGTCTAGGGAAGAGGCAAGAGCTTTAATAATGGAGGGCTTTAATAATGGAGGGATATGGTTGAATGTGGATAATTGTGGGGGGCCTTTGTAGGAAAAGAACCAAGGCAAAGACAATAAAAGACTGAAAATGGAGCTGTTAGGAGCAAGTTAGATTGTTGCTGACCACTTCAATGGGGGGGACAGGACAAAGCTCTGTCCAAGTGTGGGATATTGAGAGCAAATGTTTCAGACCATTGGAATCTTGCCTCATAAGTAAAATTGTTTGAGTATGCTTTGTTAATACATGTTTATTTATCTGGTTATGTTATATTCCTGTCTTAAAGTAATAGTGTAATATATAAAATGTAAACCATATGCAAATATGAGTTTTTTTTAAGAGGCATAGATTAATCATAAATAAAATGCCTAACATTTTAATTGTGAATCTTGGTGGATTACGTTGGAGGCCATCATAGTAGTTGCAGAGTGATCAGAAGAAGGTCTAGAAAGTATTCTGGTGGCCCTTGGATATCTCTAGGAGGATCCGTACTTGGCTTGATCCTTAAAAAAGGAAAAGTAATTTCTATTTTCAATTCCTGAAGATTTAGAGTTCAAAGGCTCTTCTTGGTAGGCTGACCAGATGATTTTAACAAGTTTTTAGGGAGTAATCTTTAGGATCTATCAAAGAAGGGCAACACTGTCAGTAGTGAGTGTTGGGATAAGCAGGGAAAGGAAGGATTTGGAATATGTGTATTAAAGATGATTCATAGACCAGAGAAGAATGTATGGGAGCTTTGTACTTTCATAAGAAAGTAGCATGAAATAGCCAGGGTCTTCATTTTCTCTTTGTTGGGGTGAGTGACAGGAGGAGTAGGGTGCTCTTAGAGCTACTGAACAGGCAAATAATAATCTTTTGTAACTGGTTCTTAGTGAAGTTTGTCTGAGGTACAGTCTGTGCCCATCTCATTGAACCAAGAAGTTCGACAACCAGACCTCAATTTTCCCCCTTTAGTTTTCCAGTTTATCTTCTATGTTCTTTTTTTTTTTATTTTTTTGGAGAGGTTTTCATGTGCTTGCCAGACAGACAGAGAGAGACATAGAGACAAAAAGCGAGAAATCACCCCCCAGGGGGGATGGTCACGCCGCAATCCCTTCTCTTCCATTCTCCTCTCGGGATCTTGGGCACGCACGCACACGCGCCCAGCGTGAGATCTAAGCCAACGGGTCTGAGATGTGAACCGCGGTCGACTATGTGGGAGTCCAGTGACATAGCCATTATGCTAACTGCTGGTTCCCTCTTCTATGTTCTTTTTAAAGAAGAAAATAATCTCAGCTCCAGGATTAGTTGGTTAATTTTTCTTCTAGTTTGTGGTTTATTTGTGTACTGTTGTCACTCTCTTGTCATTGTATTTGTTTCAAGTGTCTACTTGTTGGTTCCATTTATTCATTTATATATGCATTCACTTTATTCATTCTCTCAACATTTATAGAATACCTACTATGTCCTAGAAACTGGGGTTCTCCAGAGGTGTCTAAGTAGTAAGAAGTTACATTATTCTAAGTGAAAAGCCTTGTGAAATGTCTTTTCTAACTTGAGAGATTTTTTTCTAGGACCACCCTACTAACCAGCTTGACTTTCTGTTGAATTTTTAAAGGAAAAGTGAGAAAGCAAGCCACCAGGTCTAGGACTTGAACTATGGTTGACCATGCTGGTCGCTACCTGCTGGTCCCCATAATATGTATTTTTTAAATTTTTTATTTTTTTGGAGAGGTTTTTTGCTATAGGGCGCGTGTGCTTGCCAGACAGACAGAGAGAGACATAGAGACAGAAAGCGAGAAATCACCCCCCTGGGGGGGGATGGTCACACCACAATCCCTTCTCCATTCTTCTCTCGGGATCTTGGGCACGCACGCACACGCGCCCGGCGTGAGTTTTAAGCCACCGGGTCCGGGACGCGAACCGTTGTCAACTACATGGAAGTCCAGCGACATAGGCATTACGCTAACTGCTGGTTCCCCGTAATATTTTTTTACTAAAGCTTTTAAGATATATTTCTCTATAATAGAGTATACTCCTTTTACTTTACTTGTCTTTTTCATAATTGACTTGGCTACTTTTATACTTCCACAAATATTGCCGAATAAATTCATAGAGTTTCTAAAAGAATCATGGGACTGGCAGATAAGGTAATGGTTACATAGTTGGACTCCTATGTAGTCAACTGTGGTTTGAGTTTGGATCCGCCAGTTTAAAACTCACACCAGGTACATGTGTGTGCATACCCAAAATCCCAAGAAGGGAATGGAGAAGAAGGGATTGTGGCATGGCCATCCCCCTGGGGCTGATTTCTCATTTTCTGTCTCTCTCTTTCTAACGAGTTCACATGCTCTATAGCAAAAGTCTCTCTCTCTTGAAAAAAGAAAAAAGTAAAAAAATCTGCTGGGAAGTTTTATTTAAATTGCATTATATATGGAGATTAATTGGGAAGGGCTAACATCTTTTACTGTTAAGTCATTCTATCAGTGAACATGATGCATCTCTTTATTTTATTCAGATTACTAAAAAATGTTTTTCAATAGTGGTAGCACTCAGCTCCTTATATAGTGATAAATCCATTGTTCTCTGTTATTTGTTCATCAAGGCAGACTTCGGAGACCTCAGCAGATTTAAAAACTTACATCTGATACTTCTTTTAGAAGTAATAAATAAATATTGCCTTAGTTATTTAACAACTATTTTATAACTAAGAAAAACAATTAAAAATGAAAAATATTGAGCAAATAGCTTCTCAAAAAAGAAATATCACTGTTTTTAAGTATAGGAAAAGATACTCAGCCTCACCCATCATTTGAAAAATGCAAATTAGAAAAATAATGACATTCTGTGATTTGTCCAAGAAATTGACAAATTTTCAAAAGTTTCATAATGGTCTATTTTAACAGACCATGAGGAAGCAAGTACTCACATTGTTGGTAGGTTTCCAAGTATATACAAATTCTTTGAAGAAAAAATTCTCAATGTATTTCAAATTAAAAATACATATAACATTTGAACTAGTGGCTGCATTGCTAGAAATCTACTCTTTTTTTTTTTTTTTGGAGAGATTTTCACTGTAGGGCGCGTGCGCTCGCCAGACAGACAGAGAGAGACATAGAGACAGAAAGCGAGAAATCACCCCCCAGGGGGGATGGTCACACCGCAATCCCTTCTCCTCCATTCTCCTCTCGGGATCTTGGGCACGCACGCACACGCGCCCGGCGTGAGTTTTAAGCCACCGGGTCCGGGACACGAACCGCGGTCGACTACGTGGGAGTCCAGCGACATAGCCATTACGCTAACTGCTGGTTCCCGAAATCTACTCTTCAAGTGTGCTTACATATATTGCAAATTTGTAGAAAAAGGCAATTTATTACAGAGTTATTGATGGCAGTAAAAGGCTGAAACAACCTCAAAGTTCATTAGTAGGGTTTATCTAAAAAAATGATTTGTACATCCATACAACAGGATATTATGTAACCATTAAAAATAATTAGGTATAGCTTTTTCTTACAATATGGAGTAATCCTGAAAACTGTTGAGTGAAAAAAGACACAAAGCAAAGTGTAGGTAAAGTATATCCCAACCGTATAAAGCAAAAAGGACACATTAATATACATGTTTGCATTCCCATAGAATATCTCTAGAGTGGTAATTAAGAAACAGATAATAGTGGTTGCCTCTGGGAAGGACAGCTGGGAACTGAGGGTTGAGGTGGGAGAAGACATTCTTTACACGCTATATCCCTTTGAACTGTTTGATTAATTTTTAAACAATATTTATGTATTATTTTAAAAATAAATTAAAATCTATTCTAAAACTTATTTTCATCTTCTTGCATAAATTGTAGACTATTATCCCATATTAAGGAAGGTTTTCTGTATTCAGATTTGACCTGAACACTTTATCTTCTCAATTTATTATGTTTGTGTGTTCCTTTCTGCACTTTTAAACTAATTACTAAAAGAAATGTTTTTCTACTAAAAATCAAAGAAAAAATACTATAATTTAAAAATCCATAACAATGATAACTCCTTTTATTTAAAATAAAATGGAGATCAGAATTATTTTTTAAAACATTTGAACAGTGTTGAATTGAAATTTGAAAATTCTTATAAGGTGTGTGTTATGGGCTGAATGCCCCCACCCCAATTTATCTGTATTAGTCCTAATTCACAAAACCTCAGAATCCAATTGTATTTGGAGATAGGATCTTTGCAGGGGCAACTAAGCTAAAATAAGGTTATTGGAATGGCCCCTAATCCAAATGACCAGTATCCTTCTAAGAAGAAATTATTTGGGCACAGATGAGTACAGAAAGAAGACCATCCAAAGACAGGACAAGATGGTCATCTAGGAGCCAAGGAAAAAGTCATCAGAATAGGCCAACCCTGTCAATACCTTGTTTAGGACTTCCACCCTCCAGAACTGTGAGAAAACACAACTCTGTTGTTTACGCCACTCAGTCTATAGTTCCTTGTTATGGTAGCTTAAGTCAACTAATGTAATATGATACCACAAAGCAATCTTATGTAATAGAAAAAGGATGATGATCACAAACATTTAATAGACAAAGATTCTGGTTTTTGAATGTTTCAAATAACTGACCTCAATAGTCTTTGTGAAGCTTTTTTAAGATTAGAGGATCACTTTCAGTAATTAATACTTTGATCCAAGTGAGATGATAGCAGAGAGATCAGCATTTATCAAGCCATGTAGAGATAGATATTTTACGTGTGGGCATGTTCTTGGAATCCATAGTTGCTCAAAAATGGGGGAAATCTGTGTGATTTGGGAGTGAAACTTTAAGATAGGTAATAGAAGAGACTAACTTACACATTAGACAGGCAGCTAAGGACAGGTAGAAAGCCTTCTCTTCCACAAGATATTATAGAAAGAATTTTAAAAAATAAAGTAGGAACCAGCAAGTGGCATAATGGTTATGTTGCTGAACTCTCACGTAGTTGACCACGGTTGGAGTCCCAGACCTGGTGACTTAAAATTCATTCTGTGCCTGTGCGTACATTCCCAAGATCCCGAGAGGAGAATGGAAGAGAAGGGACTGTGGTGTGACCATCCCCCTCAGGGAGGTGATTTCTTACTTTCTCTCTATCTCTATGGCAAGTGCATGTGCTCTAAAGCAAAAATCTCTCTAAAAAATAAATTAAAAAATAAATTATTTATAGTCATGTCTTAAAACAGGAAAGATAATTCTCTGTGGGATAGGAAAAAAAAAAAAGAGGCACTCCAAGTAGATGGACTGCCCTTAGTGCTGGGCCAAATCAGGTACTTTTGTTAAAAGGTTGAATTGATATGACTGTCTAAAGTCCACTCCTGCAGAAAGGTTTATCCATCAGGATTTGTCACAATTCAGGACATGATTGGGAGAATTCTTCCACATTTAAGTGCATGAAGCACATCTTTTGGCTACCACTAATTTCAACTGCAGTATTTTGGACAGTTTCATGCATTTCTGGGCACGCATTAACCAGGTCCTACTTCTAGTTACATATCTTTTATGTTTTATGGTCCAGGGTCTTCTCCAAAACTGAGAGAAACCCTTCGGTTCATACACAAATACACTAAAAAGTATGAGGGAGACCCACTCACAGTGGCATACACTGCTAAAATGCTGTGCTCTGCAGACTTGGACCACATAGGAGATCCCAATTTGATTCCAGGTCTAACTTAAAGGCCAGGCATAGTGATATGCACCTGTAATCCCATCTATTTGGAGAGGTTAGGTTATAAAGATTGTAAGTTGGGGGCTGACCTTGGCAACCTAGTGAGATCCTGTTTCAGAAAGAGTAAAAGAGCCAGGTGTGGCGATGCATGCCTGAAGTTTAAGCGGGAGGCTAAGGCAGGAAAATCACAACATAGGGAGATTCTGCCTTAAACACATGCACACGTCTGCACACACACACACACACACACACACACACACACACAGATACAGAGAAAGAAAGTACAAGAGAGTCAATATCCCTAGAGGCAACCTTCAATTTTTGAAAGATGGGAGTCCTTTAGCAGACAGTTCTAGAAGACATTGTGTTCACTTCTTAGAGGTCCTGGGGGAACTGAGCAACCACCAATTTCTCCCCTAAATTGGCTTCTCCTGCTTGCCTATGTCCTCTCATTGCTCCTTGCTCTTGCTTCCTGGGATTTCTCTCAAATAAATTACCTTCCACCACTTTTGCAGGTTCTCTGCTGAAGGAACCTAAACTGAGATAATGGTCAACCAAGAACAACCCAATTTCTGAGGATGCCAATACCATGAAAGTGGGTCCACCAATACAACACATAGAAAAATGCTGTAACTCAGAAATGAGAAGAAATGGAAAAAAATACAAAAATGATTGTAAGAATATATGAGAAATTAAGCGGGTTTTTGTAAACATATATGAACAACAGATTATTAAACTACAAGAAATAATCAAGAAACAAAATCTGACAAGTTACACCAATTCAATGTCCATTTCAAAATATGTATAAGAGAGGTTTTGAATGTTCATAACACAATATAATGATAAATGTTTGAGAGGCTGCATATGTTTACTGCCCTGATTTGATAATTATATACTGCATTCAGGTATTTAAAACCACATGGCACCCCATAAATAAGTGTAACTATGAAATGCCAATCAAAAATCACAATAAAAAAGAAATGAAAAAAATGTGATTGTTGAAATAAAGTGTTAAGTGGATCTAGTATCACACTGGATACTCCTGATGAATGAAATCAGTGAGTTTAGGTGAAGGGGAGATATTTCAGAAAAAAATGAAGGAGAGATCCGGAGTTTACCCCCTTCACTGAGTAAGACTTACAGAAAAAATAAAATTGGGAATGTGGAGGGAAGTAAAAACAGGAAGAAGTAATCCTGAGATTTTCATAACTGAAGAAAGACTTCAAATAGAGAGCACATGCATCATGCAGAATAAAAAATAAACAAGACTATGTACACATGTATGTATGAATACATATTTCAAGGACATAATTTTGAGCATCTTGGTTTGACTCATTATAGCATTATTTTTGTTCTTTTGGTTGGGTAGTTTCAAATACTACAGATTTTCTTTATAATTCTTAACAAAAGACTCTACAGATAGCTATAGAAGTGGCAAATTGAAATAAATGTTGAAGTAATAACCAGGTAAATTAAAGTTTTAAGGACAATCTGGTTAATTCCAACTATGACAAGTACTTCTTTAATCTCTTTATCAAAGGACTAGATAATAACAATAACTGTGTATCAATAAAGCTGATCCATGGGACCAGCAGTTAGCATAATGGCTATGTTGCTGAACTCACATGTAGTTGACTGCGGTTCGAGCCCTGGACCCAGTGGCTTAAACTCACGCCAGGCGTGTGTGCGTGCATGCCCAAGATCCCGAGAGGAGAATGGAGGAGAAGGGATTGCGGCATGGCCATCCCCCCTTGGGGGTGATTTCTCGCTTTCTATCTCTCTGTCTCTGTCTGTCTTTCTGGTGAGCGCACACGCCCTACAACAACAACAACAACAGCAACAACAACAACAACAAAAGGCCACAAAAAAAACTTCTCCAAAAAATAAAATAAAATAAAAATAAATAAAGCTGATCCTCTCAATGAGGCAAAAACAACGTCCAGAAAGATTACTGCTGGCCATCCTACTGATGAATTGGATAATGTCAAGATTAATGATGCCAGCTCAGTAGAACAGCCTGACCATTGCAATACATACTGTGGGTAACATTTGCTTTCCACATCAATCTCATCTCTTCCCTTTTAGTCTACAAAATAAGTAGTGGTGGTCTATGCCACCAGCATTCAATGGCTTGCCTTTAGGTGCCAAGTTTTTGCTCAATGTCTGTGCCTACATGATACTGAAAACAATTGCTCATGCTAGCAAAGAGAAAGCAAACACATCCACTAAGTCACGCAGATAAAACACGTAGGTGTGTTAAATTTTTTGCCTTTCGGTTAGTTGATTCGATATTGGGCAGACACAGCCTGTACTTGGCATTGAGGGGCTGTTGTTCCCATTGTACTTGCTTTGTGGGCTGCCTTCTCTTTGTGTAGAGGAATCTATTTACTTTAGTGGTCTTTTGACACCCTGGAAGCTTTGTCTCTTTCTCATAGCTAAGTACTGAAGAAGGGAAAATACATATGTTCCCCATAGTCTGAACCTCTTTTGCCATGTTAAGCAGCTCCCTGCCTGAATCTGGAGGAAGACATTCCATGAGCACTGCCGAGCAGAGAGACCAGAGGAAGTGCACATGCTCCACCATATCTTAAGGAAAGCAGCAGTTTGTTGGTGACGTTTGATGGCTTTCTTTATCTCAACACAGCAATCTCTGGGGTACACTATGGTCTCTCAACATGTCCCTATTTAACTACGCTCCTTACTTTTAGCTGCTTGGGCTCAGCTAACCAAGTGGTGGCAGAGATGTGTATAGGCGATCTTAAATCATTCTGATTTTCCCAAGTCCCTCCGCAGTTTTCAGATGGAACATATGGCAATGTTATGTCTATTTGAAAAAGCCTTTGCATCATATGTTTATACAACTGCTCACTATCCCAAGACAAAAATTCTTTTCCTGTTATTGCCCATTTGCTGACTAAAGAAATTATCCTCTTTATGTATTCTGGTACTTTACCTTGATATCTTACATGTTTAATTATGTAGCCCTCAGTCCATAATCTATATCTTCATCATCTAAGGCCATTTTGCTTCTGTGAGTCTAAAGCTTAATGATATGTTAGGAGATAAAGGAGAGATATTTTTAAAATTTCTCTACTATTACTCTTTCTAAGGTTTTTTTTTCTTTTTTTTTCTAAAAGCTCAAGCAACAGAGTCAATAGGGCAAGAC